>NW_027294257.1:0-649 GCF_016086655.4 Lepeophtheirus salmonis | reverse complement strand
AAGAGCTCAACTTTTAAAAAAATAGTTTGGAACCCCTTAAATAAGGCTGGATTAAAAAAGAAGCTCAATATATAGGTGCTTACGAATTAACTAAAAAAGCAACTTATGGAACCGAATTTCCCACTTCGAATCCATTCTTAATATCTAAAAAATCGATTGTTTGGGAATCATCTACAATAAGCTGCTTTTCCATAGACCAAACTCTTAATTCAGATATGTATTGTCAACGATTGGACTGTCTGAAGGACATATCCCAAAAACATCCTGACATTTGACAGACCTTTTCTTCCTTTCCTTCACCTCATTTGCTGACGGTTTAGACAGTGGTCCTGGATACGCCCAACTGCTTTGAATGCCCAAATGGAAACATGTAGATAACGTCTATTTATTGGTTCACTATCAAATGATTGAGGTGAAAAAGTTGTGGACAAAAACGTTGAGGTAATATCGTTGCGTGGTTATATCACTGAGTGCATTATCATGGTGAGACAATAACGTTATGAGTATCATAATATCATAGCGAAGCAATGTTATTGTGAGCAATATCATTGTGCGTAATTTCATTGCAAGACAATATTATCATTTGCAATTTCGTTACAATTTATATTATATTTGGACAATAAAACTATTGAATGATGAAGAAAGATGC
>NW_027294256.1:0-639 GCF_016086655.4 Lepeophtheirus salmonis | reverse complement strand
AGTTTTATCAGAATAATTTATAATAGTTAGCTTTGCTTTAGCATGACTGACCCCTCTAAACGTTGACATTAGTAGTTGGACAGAATTTGAAATGGACAAAGATCTTCAAGTGTCTTGATAAACGGAGGCATCTCATCCTCTCTACTATTGATTATACGTACAACCTTTTGCATAAATGCAAGGTCAGGATTTATTGAAATAAAGGAAATTATTTTTTTCTGAAGATTCTACCCTTTTTTTCCTTAAATTGTGTTAATCCTTTTTTCATCTTCAGAAAGCATATTCAGAGAATCATAAATGAGTAGTCTCATTGTTTCAACAAGGTTATAAATTTGTTTATAGCTGGGTGAGAGCCACTATTGGGTTTTCTTTTCGATGTTGGCAGGTAACTGACAGGTAATATCTTGTTAGAGCTCCCAGGGAAAATTGCCAACGATGGATTTGATCTATTGGAAAACTTTGGTGTCCAGAGTTTTAACAAAGGCATCACCCTTCAGTTTTAATCATGAAGGTAACCACACGGAATTCATGGCCTTCCTGTTGGATGCATCCAGGCCTAAGATCATCACTGAAGTAGGTTGGATGACATCTCTAAATGTCAATACTCAATCACTCTGTCGGTTGAAGACAGGATCAAGA
>NW_027294255.1:0-5899 GCF_016086655.4 Lepeophtheirus salmonis | reverse complement strand
TTAAATTAAAATAATAAATAAAAAAATTGAACCCGATTAGAAATAATCATGTGGGCCTTATTTCAAGATAAGATTGGTTGACGTTCAATTACCCGTATAACAACATAAATAATATAATATTTTTTTTTAAATCCCCATAACTATATTAGGTTGAGGAAAAAGTAACTTCGAATATCCTGCATCCTATTTTTAACTAACCATATCTTGTTCATTATTGGTAAACATCGGATCATACGATAAAGTTGTGAGTGTATACTACTTTTTGGACAGTATTGCGTTCGTTCGTCGAGTATGGGGGCCTCAAAAGAAAAAAAAATTACTTCCTTATCGAAAAAATGCGTCAAAAACGACGAAGAAAATTTGCAATACTTTTTCAGTTCGTGTTGCACAACAGTGGTATGAGCGATTTATTTATTTTTGCTAAATTATGCACTTTACACTAGACAACTGACTAGTTTGAAGCTGGCCATCGAACAGAAGTGCCAACATTGGTGAATAGGAGACAACA
Source organism: Lepeophtheirus salmonis (assembly GCF_016086655.4). Classification (NCBI taxonomy): domain Eukaryota; kingdom Metazoa; phylum Arthropoda; class Copepoda; order Siphonostomatoida; family Caligidae; genus Lepeophtheirus; species Lepeophtheirus salmonis. The sequence continues at coordinate 5,391 of NW_027294255.1, read as the reverse complement.
AGACATCATCAAGACACCACTAGGCCACATACGTCTTTGATGACTCGCCAGAAGCTCCGAGAGCTTGGATGGGAAGTTATTATGCATCCCCCGTACAGTTCGAACCTGGCACCAAGTGATTACTACCTTTTCTTGTCTATGGCCAACACGCCCGTGGGTACAAATTTGGCCACAATAGAGGCTCTTTCAACCCACTTTGTTTTATAGATCTCTGAACAGTCTAGTGTAAAACCCCGAGATATTTTGAATGAGCCTTTATCAACTTGAGACGATCTGTCTTGAGATATTTTCTTTAATTTCTACATACAACTACAAATCAAAGTATATACATATTAAAGGGTTTTCCATAGTAAATCGTGTATATTTTTTAGCCAGCCCGTTTTTTGTTAATTGTTCTTCTAAATATTTAATTTTCTTTTCCTCTTTCTATTATTTAACTCCAGAGTAGTAAACTTATTATCCTACTACTTTCAATTATATTCAACCCCCGATTGAACGTTGGTATGTGCTCATAAAAGACGGATAATAACCCTGAAGATTTGTTGTGGAGCTATAATTGGATCCTTGTTGGACTCAGATTAGAATTGAGATGTAATATTTGCCAATTCCCTTGTCATTTCCTTCTCCCCTCTTGCCTTGTCACAACTGAATGTACATGATCTAATGAAACTTTATCACGGCTAAGCTGTACTCTTCCCAAACATTATTCAAATTGTGAGGATAGCCCTGTTGATTCTTGGTTTCTTTTCTTTTGACATCCCCAAATACTCACGATTTTCATTGCTAGTTATAAGAGTAAGTTCATGTTGGACTTATACTAGAATTGAGGGCCGATATAGGGAAAATTCCTGCATATGTCCTTGTAAGATACAGTGGTGGGATTCTTGTTTAGTTCTTTCGTCTGCTTGGTACTGGTAGCTAATCTAATGAAACGGCATGGTAGCTAAGCTCCTCTCCTCTAAAAAATTCTTTAAATTATAAGGGTTACCATTTTGATTTTTGGTTTATTGTATCATACCGAAAGTGCTTTCAATGTACAAGTCTAACAGGTGCAACGCTGAAATCTGAAGACTTTTATTACTAACATGCATATATGCATAGAAATATGTTTTCTTTAAGTTCAATGCACGTCCTTTAGAACACAATTAATTCTACCATGAATGAACATTTGAACCGTTTGGTAGAGGCCCATAAAAAAACCTGTGGGGGCTATTAAAAAAAAAAAAAAAACCTTGATGGATTTTTGTTGGTGAGGACGTTAAAGGGATAAAGAACCTAATAACATTGTGTATAAAGTTGATTTGTTTTTGTTTTTTTAAGTTATTAGCAAAATGGTGTCTGAACGTTGCACTCGCGTGAAGATCCGCGTACTTCTCGATGCAGAAAATAAAATCTCGAGCCTCACTTCCTCCATGTTGGCTCGGGCTTACTTCCCAGAGGATAATGTGGTCCTGCAATAAGACGGTGATCCTGCCCACAATTGGTGCCAAGACGTGGGGAGGCATCTTGAGTCCATTGTGGACGCCAAAGGGGCTAGATTGAAGATTAGTGGAGACGATATAGCGTTACAGGAGGTCTCCAAATATTTTTTGTATATGTCAAGTGTCCACATTTTTGAGGCACGCCACAAAAATTATTGACATAGCCATATATTGATTTCATTTTAGTGATAATAGCCCTGCATGACTAAATGTTATGGTAATAATTAATTAATTATTGTAATAAGGCTATAAAATAATCTTATTAAAATATTTAATTTATGAGTTATAACTTATGACTTGAGAATTTAAAAAATAGAGAAAAGACCAACTATCAGCTCTTCCAGAGCTAATCTATAAAATATTTGTAATTAAATGGCACCTAAGTTGGTAACCTGCAAGATACTAGGGCTCTTATTCACAATGTCTCCCTATTTTGAAAATTGAAATGTACTAAAAGAGCAAGGAGCATTATAGGGATCTTTGTTAAATATATGTCTAAGGAAAATATCAGATACGTTTAAAATAGAGCATATTTTAAGATAAAGTTCCACACTCATATCCTATTATTTAATAATGTGAGATTATTATGTTGAAAACTAATGAACAGGATCAAAAAAAATGATTTTTATAAATATCTGAAAAGAATTTTTTATTCAAACATTGTATTATGCAAATAGAATTCTAAGGGAAATCTAATTTTGTAATTAAAAAAAAAAGATCCATAGTTATTGAAATAAACATAAATTTTTTGCTTGGCTTCATATTTTGGCCGAATGATGAAAAAAATTATAGTAAGAAGGAAAAGTTCCTTAATATGAGAGCTCTTCCATCCCACCCCCTGCAGATACCCCTGTGTTCTTAAAGCAAATGTTGTCTGTCTTTTGATTTGTCCATGGACGCCTAATAACTCTGTACAATACAGTGTACTCCTGTTAGTGTTAAATAGATTTGCTACTCTAGGGTAATCTCTATTAGACCTATGGACTTTTTTAATTTTAGACAATTACACTTGTGAACCTTTCATTTATAGGTAGAGCATATATTTGAAAAAATATTTCACTTGGTTCTTATTTTGACTTAGACACCACACTGAAATATTGTATACTGTTTTGTGTAAAATAGTTGATAATTTTGGACTTCCATCAAGAACAATCATGAAGCCTTTCCATCATTTATTCAAAAATAAATTGATAATTAATCTTCTCCTATGTGTAGTTTTAATTTATATATTTTTAAATTATAACTATTCTTCCAATTTTGACATTCAAGGATCGGGATGTAAGGAATTGAGTCCTCAATATCATTTTAAATCCTCTATTCTATAAAATAGAATTATTATCAGTATATCATTTTCTAAAAGAAAGAGCAAACCTTATTTATTCTAAACACAAAGGACGTTATTTGAAGATAAAGATATCTTAACAAAAAAAATACATATTTATAGTCTACTTTTGATGTTGCATGGAAGACATCAATGGTATCAAATTTGCAAAGGGATTTCTCTAACCAAATTCAATCTGGAATCCTACAAATTACTTCACCTGAGATGCATTTTTATCCTAAGGAAACTCTTCAAGCCTTTCGTGGTGAAAAAAGAAAGGATTATTTAATATGGAGGAGTAAGTAAAACATGGACTATACATATTTGTATCGCTATGTGTATCAAAAGTTTAATTTCAAATAGTTCCTCCAATTAGAAGATGATGTAATTACCAAAAGTTCTTATTTATCAAAAATGGAGACTTTTATTCAAAAACACGAATCTTTGGATGAATGGATTTTTATGCATTTCTGTCGATTGGGAGCCATTAGCAAACTATTCCCAAAATCAGATATGCCTGTCCTGTCAGAAATGTTTCAAGCATTTTATAGCAGTATTCCCTGTGATTGGATAATTTCTCTTTTCAGCAATGGAAAATCTTTAAGATGTGCATTAGATAGAAGATTTTCAATAAGTGAAACAAGACTTTGTTTGTATGTCGAAGCTCTTTCCAACTATAAATCATTCCCTGTTTCAGCACATTGGAGTTGACAATCCCTGTTAGGAAAAGAACAGTATGGAATGGATTTGAGCTTTTGTAACTAGAGTTATGCTTCAAGTCCTTGTAGCCGATACTATTAACTGTCTAAGTTTTTGATTTACTCAGATTAACATAAATTAAAAAATAAAATACCTTTTCTAAATAAAAAAAAATGGGATTAATTTAATTTTTTTAAGTTATATTTTTGTTCTATTGTTAGCAACGTCTTGAATCAATTTCATTAACTTCAACAACACAGCAAAAGATGCTATAAGCCTGAGATTCGTACGCGGACTATAGGCTTTGAATAGCTAAATTGTCTATCTGGAGACATAACGTGGGCCCAGTAATGATACAGATCTCAAAGCCAATTTATAAAGGACTTTGTCTCAACAATAAGCGGAGTTTGCAGGAGGACCGGTAACTCTCAAGATTTATTATTATACATGTATAATTTATATAGAAGTGTGAAAAATAAATACAAAAGCTCCCCTTTGTACCGAGTCATGGAAAAATTTTGAGAAATTTTTTTTAAAGAGTAAACTACAGCAGTTTGTTTAGTTTTCCTATTTACAGAGATCCCAGAGTCTTCCGTTTTTAGTTTACGTTAAATTCAAATTATTAGAATGTATTGCCATGTCAAAGACAACCGTCGACCGTGTCAAGGAGTGCCTGGATATCAGAGTCAAAGCCTTTAAAGAGCGGTCAGATTTCTTTATGACGGAGTTGGCCATTAACGTCAATTTCTCAAGGTTTACCGTGTAATGAAACATAATAAAAGGCAGCTATGTCTCTCTCTACAAGCCCATAGAGTACCCTACTTACTGCAGAGTTTGTGAAACTAATAGATACACTTGGCTTTTATAATGTAGAAAGTAACTCTCCCCGTTCATCATTGGATAATGGATGTACAATGGTCTCTCCTCTGGCTCATCCAAGTTGGATGAGGGTACATCGAAGCAAAATCGATATGTATCCCAGGGACAGAGCAGAGACGCGTGTTCCTCGTGCCACATAAGGGTGATCGATATCCAAGGGGACGAGGCAGGATGCTCGTGTCCTAAAACCTCGATAAGGGTGAGTTATTCTCGAGGACGAACAGGGTGCTGTGTCTAATACCTCACTCAGGGGTAATGGTGTCTCCTTTCTCCGGTGTGCGAGCTGACAGCACAGTACGTCTATGGAAAAAAATTATGTGCAAAAGCAGAAATGGTTTATCCGTGCCTGGTTTTATGGATGGAGCGGATCAATAAAGCTATATTCATGGAGTGGAACCTGTGCAAGCCGTTGGATTTGGTGCTTGAAGGTGAGTTACTAATGTATTTTCTTCCCACCTTGAATTCTTCTTTTATCATTGTATTTTTCTTTTATTAATCATATTAAAGTACTGTCTTTTACGTAGTATAAATAGTCATGTATTTGTATATATTAATTATAGTAGGTTTTTGTATTTTAAAGAATACAGATGTTCCTTTGGCAGTATTGTCCTTATTCCTCCGTATTCCTTCATCTTGGTTATCTCTGAAGTCATCCTGGATCTCTCCACCTATAAATAGAAAAGTTTTTATGCCTCTCATGGGCGATCTGTTTTGAGCTTTCATTCCCGTTTTACCAGTATTGTTGAGGTACCAAAAGAAGGAGTAGCTTTCCGAAAGGACAGGACTCATTGTTTTCCGCTCCATTTCAGGGGACCTCCTCTTTCTCTGAGATCATGCTCTTGCACCACCTACAGAAAGTATCCTCTAAGATGATAGATACCTGTGGTCCAGATGTGAGGATCTAGGGAGTGAAGTCTATTCAGATGTTAGCGATGGGAGATCAGTTCTGTATCTTTTAAAATGGACTTGCTCCTTGGAAAAGTTTCGAACAGGCTACACCTAATCATAGAC
>NW_027294254.1:0-3496 GCF_016086655.4 Lepeophtheirus salmonis | reverse complement strand
CACTCCATTAAAAGGTGCCTTGATAGAAATTCCGCTACTCTCTAGAAAATGCCGGGGTTTTTCTTGGATAATCTCCTGAATTACAAGGATAATCTCTTATCTATGATGGCGCATTAAAAAATTTAAATACAGAAGATACGACATAGGGGTACTTCTGATTTTACTAAGTAACTATGTTTAAGACAGCAGCTCGCTAAGATAAAAGTTGTATCAATAACAAAAATGTGGTGTGAATCATCACTTCCACTGATTAAAAATATTTTAAACGGAAGAAACATACAACTAACTGAAAGACAAGCCAGTAATAGTTTTCAGAACCCCTTGCTGACTCCTTCTGTAAAATGGTGTTCTTACCGTATGATCACTGGAGCCTTGTAAGTGTCAGCATTTTTAACTTTGTTACTTTTGTTGGGAAGAATAAGAGATAAAATCTCACATTCTATATGAATTTAAACACTGTGGCCAATATATAACGCATTGGCAGAAGAATTCGAAGTGGTTTTGGAGGCCAATAAAGCAACCCCAGGATTTTTTTTGTTTTTAATATCAAAAGTGATGTAAAGCCTGCATGTAGTAATCGTAAAATTACAATACTGTGGTATCTGCATTGTTGATCAAGGCGAAGGAAATGGAAATTGGTGCATCTATTTAAACATTGCAAGAAATTATCTTAAAGTTTTTTAGTTATTTTGTTTCTTTTTTTTGTGTGTCGTTTTATTGTTCTTGGAAAATTATATGGTTTTTGCATTTTTCTATGTACTTAGATACTTTTTCTGTTTTTGTATTGTTATTAATTAAGCACCCGAATAAATTGATACTGGTTATAAAAAAAAGTGTAACACGTATATTATCGGCAGTTTCATATTTTTTAAGTGGTCGATAGTTCAATTAAGAATGAGAGCATGTATGGCATCTATGTCGTAAATTAAGTGGATGTTCCAGACAAATATACAAGACCCCTTTATTTTTTTACTTGCTACGAAGAAATATCAACGCAAAAGAGGGATCAGGAAAGGTCCGAATAATAAAAAACTGATTGCACACTTCTTCAGAAAAATGTTTCAAATACCTCCTGTTGTCTTGAACGCTGGAACAACGATCTAAGTTCTTGGATGGTCATAAATACCTCTGTATTTTCTGCAAGGGAATCAGGGAGACAACACATTATATCTTTAGGAGGTGCAGAGGACTAAAAAACTAATCTAAATGTAGGGAATAATTTGGCAAAAAATTTTGGAGCACATGTTGGTAAAGTGGAATTCTTGGCTTACTTTCCTGGAAACAAAGAAGGAAATTCAACGCAATATTAACGAAAACGCATTAAGTCGTATACGCAAAACGATCATCAAGCGACAACGCCCGAAAATATATATATTAACAATCGTGGAGCCGTCAATCAAACTATGGAAAAAATGTCAGAATTTCATCATTTTAATAGTTTTTTATTGATGTTATTTATATCCGTATTTTACATTATATCACATGTTTTTTTATTAAGTCATTTTAACGTAATCTTTGTTTTGTTAATATATATGTTTATGCCACCACTATCATGTTTATTGGCAGTGAAATCGTTGAAGGCCTTTGTGACTAAAGCATCAAAGTCAAGGGAATATAACATCGGATAAATTTGTGAAAGGGGTGTTAGAATTACTGAATACGTTACGGAATCATGGGTTATCGCTAACAAAATTGTTTATAGAGATGTCATGAAGACTTTTCTACATACAAGGTGGTAACAGTATAGAAGAAATTGGAATGATAAGTCTGATTCCTTTGAAGGAGAGGAGAAGAGAAGGTATATATTAACTGAAAGATTGCAAGTCAATGAAAAGATCAAATATCTCTCAATGTTTGATGTTGGAAATAAGTTTAGAGTTCATAATCATGGTACGAAAAGATGGGATATAATTGTTGATTATTGAGAAGAAACCATATAGAAAATATATTACTAGAATGTGGAATGAAAGAGTTCTAGCCCATATTAGTCAGAAGAAAGTGATATTGATTATTATTTATTTAAGTGTTATTGGTGTATTGTATTAAGTTATATTAAACCATTATCTTATCTCCAGAAACGAAATGTATGGTATCTATGTTCATATTATGAATGTATATTTATGTCATGTAATAGTGACGTAACTGATACAAATGACGTCATGATATGTAGAATGTGAATAAGATGAATAGAAGGTATAATGGCTAATATTGCTAATATCTTAATATATTGTTTCGCTCTAAACAGGGGTCTCGTTAGCTTTCCTCATTTTTTTTTTTTTTTTGGGGGGGTTGTTCTTAGCTCCAAAAATTATTAACACAGTAATAAAGGACTTAAATACAGTGATGTAAATCTGGTGTGTTTTTAAGCTGGGCGTTAATTTGTAATTGATATAAAGAATGAATTTTTCTTTTTCGTAGCAGTTCTTATTAATATTTAATTCCTGAGTAGTGAACATCGTTTCCTAAATAGATTCAAAAACCTGATTGAACACTTATGTTTTTGCTCATAAGAGACGTAGTTTAGCCCTGAGGATTTGTTGCAGAGTAGTAACTGTAAGTCCTTCTAGAATTGGGGATCAAAGAGTGGGTTAATTCTAACAAATGTATTTTTATATCCTTTTCTCCTTCTTCTCTTGTCACAGCTGTTTGTAGCTGACCTAATCCAACGTTATGAGCATTATTCTTTATCACCTCTAAATATTCTTCAAATTATCAAGATTACCATGTTGTTTTTTCAGGTTTCTTTTTTAAGATGTCGATTCTACTCTGGATTTTCATCATTGCGTCGTCTATACACTGTTTATTATATATTTTGTGTAGAAGCTACAACTTGTATAAAAGCAGCATGTACAAGGTTTAACCAAAAAATAGAAGGAATAATTTTAAATGAAGGATTTACAGTACTTGGGATGAGGCTAATGAAGTAATAGAATACTGTTCAATGAATAATCTATATATTAAGGGCGTAATTTTTAACCTTTTAAATAAAAATATAAAATATATTTATTCGGTAGCATATTATAAACTTAAATTCTACAAATATTCTATGTTCATTTACCCCACCCACCGTTTCTGCTTTACTGCCCGTTCTTACAAGATCTGCCATAGATGATGATAATACTGTTTTTGTATGTTTGAAAGATTGTAGCAATAAACGATACTTGGACCAAATAAGTCTTTCATATATTTTCCTTTGTAATATAGGCATTGGATACTTTCTTTATCTTGCTACTTGTTTAATTTCAAAATTTAAACAACATAGCCTTTTCCGCTTAGTATTATTATGGTACATTTCTAATATCTGGTTTTATATTCCTTCAACATCACGTTTTGATGTCCAAACTGTCACACTGTTCTCGTGAGGATGCGATTTTGAAATTAGAATACATTTATAAATATTTAATGAATTATTAAGGCTATCAAGGAAATTGTATATACAGACAAATCCTAGTAATCGCTTCGAAAAAGATTTAACTCTCCAGTTGTCTTCATTTTT
>NW_027294253.1:0-16335 GCF_016086655.4 Lepeophtheirus salmonis | reverse complement strand
TAATGTTCAGACATAAAATAAAAATAGTAACCTTTAGAGTAATCTCCCTCTCTATTGCAAACTTTATTTCCCCCTTTTCTATCCAATATTCATCGGGGACCAGCAATTTACCAGCAGAATATGTGGGTATAGTGTATTATAGGATATAAGGAAAAGTCATCTGTCCTTAGAAAAACAGAGGCGAGTCAGCCTCGAGAACCAACAGCTCACCTCCAAAACCCGTAGACCCGTGGTTTTTATAGTACTTTAAAGGGGGTCCTTGATGCCAAGGCAAGTAGCGTTGGTGCAGTTTAACCAGTCTCGGAATCCAGCAGTTCAACTGCACTATCTGTGAGTCAATCTATATTTTGGGATATTATACAGGCTCCTCGAAGCTCAAAGAAGCAGTGTCTGAGAAATTTAACTTTTTATGGTACCGAAAGTTCACCTGCTCAACCCATAGGTCAGGGGGTATTGAAGCGTATTGGAAGGTATCTTTGATGGTTATAAAGTGGGTGGCAGGATATTTTAAAATGCCTCAGGGACCAGTGGTTCACTTTCACAACTCGAGGACTATCGTGAATTTCTGGTTACTAGAGGGGACCCATTATGCCCAAGGAAGCGAATGCAGTTGAATTTTTTCTGTCATTTAATAGTTTGATCGTCCGAATATGATGGAATTGCCACGAAATACAATGATTTTGGTTCGCTATAATAATACCCAAATAATTTTGTTGCAACAATGATAATGCACTCCACCATTTTACCATGTAACCTATTTATCAAAATCATTTTACAGTGATCCAGAAAAGAAAAACCTTAATAAAATTTACATGAAAAAATATTTTTGATTACAACTTTTTATAAACATTTTTCAAATTTTGAGTTGTGGTCGGCTTATTGCAGCTCAAATTTTGGACATATAATAACTCCTACACATAATTACCCATCTTGTGTCAAGGTGAAAGATACATGGATAAAAGATAAAGAAAATGTAAGGCCAACTATATTTACTCTTCAAAGAACTATAAAACTCCAATACCACATTTCTTAAAATTTGCAATATAGACCAGACCACCTCTTCACCAGCAGAAACGTTATACTATATATAACGAGTAATAAGTAATATTTCAATTGTAAGCAATTTATATAAAGAAATATATATTCAAATGTAAATAATTTCACTTCCAAACAATGAAGAAATTTGCTTCTTCTGAGCTAGTTCATAATATTGATACGCCTAAGGAGAGTGTTATTCTCTTATATATAATTATTTTCCTTTATAATGTTCACAGAACAACGCGTGAACGCCTTTGCCAAATTCTTCTTACATATAAACCATATTAAAAAATAGTGTTCTTTAAGTGAATGAGAACGCCGGCGAATTCAAGCCCAAAAGTGATAAATATGATTCATTTTCCACAAAAAAAGTTGGTCTGGGAGCATTCAGAGCAAAAGGCAAAAGAAAACTTGAATGTAATTACTCACAAGTTTATAGCACTTGGGAGAGTAGAGGAGATCCCACATTTAAAACATTATATAAAAAAATTGACTACGGAAATTATCAAGAATTTTATTTTTTAGAGGCTTGTAAACATTCCGACGTTTTGGCAAAATATTCAGCACTTCCTTTAATTTTTTTTGTTCATCGTTCAGCCAATATTCCCGTTCCGTTCCATGCCCCAATTATGGAGTAGTAACATATATACTGTACGACAGTAATTCGCAACTTCCACTATGATAGTGTCAGGGAGCCCTAAATTGAAAACTAGGCTTCATAATTTTTTAGCACAATAATTTTTGTAACAAGTATTACGTTTGACTGTTCTCATGAAAAACGGAAAGTAGCACTGAGGAATTCTCGGGAGGTTATCATCCATTTATTAGAGAAAAAATTTGTCTTTTATCCGACACTTAATTACTCCGGTAGTGCTCGATAAAAACAAGTGTGAGTATTTATTTAGTTAGGCAATTTTTACAAAAAAATTACTCCCGTTCGTTTGTATCTGTCACATACTGTGGTAAAATATGTCGTATGTCTTTGTTGAGACATGAGTGATACTGATGACTTTATTACGTAATAGTAAGAAAGAAAAAGAAAATTTAGCATTAGCTTATCTAATAATTTAGAAGGAGGGGGAGGAGCAAGTTACATTGGCTAGAGTTGTAAATTATAATCTTCTTTTTGACATACTAGTATTTACATGGAAAGGGTCACTTTAGGGTGAGGGGCAGGAGCTTGAACATTTTCCTCATCATCTTCAATACCCTATCTTTATAAAAGTGTGAATTATTGATATAAATCAAAGTTACTGAAATTTCTATACACGTATATGAGCCGATTGAGACTTTCGGTATTGGTCTTGAGTAACTCGAAATAATCATTATTATGTAACTGCAAAATTAAAATACTAAAATTAAAAAATACAATTAATAATACATATAATCTTGTTCAAGACCTCATTTACCATACTTTTGTTCTGTATTGAAACTTGAGGGTCTTTTTCCTCAGCATAAGAATCCTTGGCCGTCTCGTTGGAGTTCAACATGGCCCAGGCGATCCGATCCTTGAGGTCAGGTAGACGTTGACCGAGATTAACGATTTCTTATAGCACCTGTTGTAAGTGTATCAAGCCCTTGTCATAGGATTACTGATTCCCACAAGGAGCATATGTTCCTGAGGATCTCCATAGAGTTCATCTTGACTTGCAATTTCACTCCACCCCAAGTATGAAAGAAGAAATTGGACTTCCGAGGAAGTTCTGATTCCCTCAAAGCATGAAAGTTTAGGAGTTTCTTTGCTTGGCTATCATTTACATTGATTTTAGCAGGACCCATAAACTCAGAAGATGTGAGATTCATGCAGGTCCCTCTCTTCTCACCTTTGAATCTCTAAAAAGAAAAAGAGTAATACCGAATCTCTTAGTAGAGTGATTGGCAAATTCTCTGGATACAGCTGAAAATCATTTTTTGTAAGCCTGCACCAGTTGTGAAGATCGACGGTTGCATGAACAAATATCCCTTTTTATTTGCACGTGTGATTGCAGTGTAGTGCGCTACCCTTGCAACCTTTGCACCTTCACTACCTACATCTTTCAAATTAGCCTGTATGGCATGGAAGTTCAGCAGAATATGATTACCCATTTCCATCAAGATGGGATTTTTGCCTTTTATATACATAAAAATTTCAAATTCATATTTCATATTCAAATCTTGTAAACTATATGGAATCGATTGGAATTGATAAATCCCCGCGTTGTAAAGCTGTATATCTTTCCAGGAAGTCTCACTAATTGAGCGAAGTGTACCTTCAGAGAATCAAAACGTTAATGTTTGTAAGAACTACTTTAAATTGCCAAACTATGCCCCCGATAACTTTATAATTTGCGGGGTGCCTAAGTGACTTTTTTTCACAACATTATTCGGTTCATGAACATAATGAGCAGAGGGGGGTTGTCGACTCCATCCGACCTTCTCTACCTCTCCTGTTTTTATGCTCACTCCATGTTATCTTACATCACAGCTACTCCTGAAGAGAAAGACAGTTTACTCTGCACAACAAATCCTAGAGCTTCATTTGTTGCCACATTCATAGACAGGATGCAGGACAGTTTAAACTCTGACATTATTGCCGTTGTGTGAGTAAAGTGCAAAGAAGGACATGCCGGGTCAGCTTTTTTCAAAGAATCTCATTCGCTTTGTTTAATGTCATGGGTTAAATTCCACTCCACCCCAAGTATGAAAGAAGAAATTGACGGCCGAGGAAGTTCTGATTCCCTAAATGCATGAAAGTTTAGGAGTTTCTTTGCTTGGCTATCATTTACAATGAGTTTAGCAGGACCCATAGACTCTTTAGTATTGTGTGACTTTTTGGAAAATATCCAGGATCCATTACGATCCTCACCCCTTTCCATAATCTCAGAAGTCATGAGATTCATGCAGGTCCCTCTCCTCTCACCTTTGAATCTCTAAAAAGAAAAAGAACAATACCGAATATCTTAGCAGAGTGATTGGCAAATTCTCTCGATCCAGCTAAAAATCATTTGTGAAGATCGACAGAAACGAGACTGGAGGACAACCAAGTTGTAAGGTTGCATGAACAAATATCCCTTTTTATTTGCACGTGTGATTGCAGTGTAGTGCGCTACCCTTGCAACCTTTGCACCTTCACTACCTACATCTTTCAAATTAGCCTGTATGGCATGGAAGTTCAGCAGAATATGATTACTCATTTCCATCAGGATGGGATTTTTGCCTTTTATATACATAAAAATTTCAATGACACCACGAATTATCTTTTTTTTTTTCATGTATCACGCAATACCCGCCTCAAAGGTCTTCCAAATATTCCAAGCCTTTGGTTGGAGGAATGAGGACGGTCTGAGTATTGTATTCCTAAATACCTACTTAAGCCTATTGGGAATCATTTTATGCAGGACCCGGGTCACGCGCGGCAGTACTGTAATAGTATGAAATCCCCCATCTCTTTAAGTTGCTCTTTCTTCTGGATGAAGGAGGTATTTCTGCAGAGAATTCTTAGGGGATTCCACAGTGGGAAGAACTCTGTTCATAAATTCATTAATCACCATGATCCATGACTAAAATTATAGGTTTACCTGAAATCCTCTAATTATATTTACACCGTATAAACCCTATATTTATAGTGAATATAGTTCAAATATAATGTTCATATTTGAGGTTACAATATTAAAAATAGATCTTTTTCTTTCTTCTTTTTAATTTATAGCAAAAGTTTAGCTTGGGCTGGTTTGGGATTGGAACCCGGGACCGTTCACAGTTAAAGGAACGAAGGCAGAGAGCTGATTATAAAAGAAACATGTCCTGTGTTCTCGCTATGAATGGGCCTCCCCTCTCCTGCTACGGGGTTTCTATTCTTAAGATTTTTTCGCTGACGGAAGGGTCCTTATATGGTCATTTAAAACTTTTTTTCGACCAATATTGATTTATTCATCAGAACCATGCTTCCCCATATAGCCTCCCCTGCCTTTGTTTATATATTTTTCATGGACACTCAATACAATCAGTTATATTTGTACAAATATAGTGAATAAAATAAAACATGAAACGGTATAAAAAATAAACATAAAATATATATAAAGTTATAAAAATTACATTTAATTTTATTTAGTTTATAAAAAAAATAATCAAAATAAAACGGCTACGGCCTTGGCATGTTTAGAAAGTTGTAAAAGCACCTAACTCCATCCATGAAGTCAAATTGTGATAAAATCCGTTGAACACTAAAATGTATGTGTTGGATCGCCAAAGTTGTTTTGTATTCAATCATCATTCATTATCCATAAAGGTTAGTAAGATCCTTTGGTAGTAACAGAGCAGGCGATTATTTGAAAAACAGGGCAAATTCTAAGTCTATTACGTTCATGGATTTAGTCAACAGGAATGAAAAGTTCTTTGATAAACCTGCTGACATGAATCGAATCCCTGCGTGTCTATTTTCGCATAGAGTGTTTGTGGGTTCTAGTCACTAGCAGAGCACATGAGACCTCGAATCTGATTGTTTTAATTTTGATTATCTGAGGATTGAACCTACAGGCCTCCTGTATAATTTTGTCCCACCTATCCCTTAAAGCCCGAGTTTTACCATTTGCAAGGGTCAGAATAAAGATCAAAAGCTCTTTGAGCCATAATCCTCTGTCAGCCAACTGCTCATGGTAGAAAACTCCTTGGGTGTATCATTGGACAGCTTCACTCACTCTCTTACAGAGCGTCTTATTAAAAGGTTGCATCCTTTGATATCTCTGAACCAACACTTCCTGTTTGTGAGTGGGTATAGGAGACAAGGTATGACGTGGTCCCTGGGCCAATGAATCTTTGAAAGGTGCTCAATTTACTAGCCTTTAAGTTCCTAATCCCATCCCTTCTCTTGTCAAAGATGTTGCCATACTGTACCTCTGATGGCGAGTATTGTATACCTAAATATACTTAGACTTTACTGTTTCAGGGCCTAATTAGTATGATTTAAAGCCCTTCATGCCAGTATTATTAGTTTTGGCCAGACACCAATCAAGGACAAAAATGATCAAGAAAGAGGAAGCAATCCCATCAAAGTGGCCAAATCTGGCAAGCTACCTCTCATCCCCATCATCACCTCCAAGACTAACACAGGCATCAACTAGCACCAACAGAGTGCATTAGGAGAATGAAAGATAAGAAATTCTGGAGTATGCAATGTTTATGGAAGATACTGTTCTTTCGGCACAATATTTCTCTATGCCAAACTCTCATTAGAATCACTGCCTTGGGCGTTCTTGTTGCTTAAAACTCCAAAAGTTGCACTAGTCAAAATCATACATTCAGATATGAAAAGGCTGCTTGCCTGGAGAAGGAAGAACACCTCTCCTTCAGAATTTTCTGTAACAACATCAAGCAAAATAAGATCTTAGTATCACATTGCATAAATTCAGAAAATAAAATTAACTTTTTCACTAAAGCCATCAACATTGCCACTTTTTCTGGATTCCACGGACGGTCAGACAGAGAAAGATACACTTGGCAACATTTGTAAACAGCTCCTTAATTATCCCGTGTGATAACGTTAGAGACAGGATTAATTTCATCCACGGCAAAGTAATCAAAAGTACGAATTAGATGCTTGAAGATCAGACGGAAAAAAATGTAACACTGATGATCGACGATATTTATTTGGCCCAAAGAGTAGAGATTGTTAGAGCAAAATTTGTGGGAATTACAAATAAGCAAACTTCTAAAACTGTCCTCACCTTCATGACCAAGTCAACCTCGGGTAAATACCTGGACGTTGTTGACCTCATCCCAGTCTATCCTTATTTGACACAATTTACATCTTCAAGTACACCTATACAAAACCGAGAAAAGATAAGCTTTTCGCATAAGACTTCTAATTCTATAGTCGAAGAATCTGAAAACGCCGTTTACGCGTTGTTGTGATGGACGTGTAAACGAAAATAATTATACAATATATATAGAAAGACAATTCTCATTACACACATCACTATTATTAACTACTGGGAAGAAGCGGATTTCTTCTTCGCGTGAACGTGGAACTATTGAAATTTAGATAAAAGAAATACACCATCGTTCTAAAATGTTTACGTGCAAACAGAGTCGATCATTTGTCGACCTATATCTTCGTTTGTCTATAGAACTCTTATTATTCGTAAATGGTCATATGACAGAACGCACTTTTTTATGTGGTATATTTAAAAAAAAATTTACTTTCTCTTCTGTTTACTTCCTTTGTTCATAAGTCATACGTTATTTAAAATGTACTTAGATTGTAAAAACTACAATACATATTAAGGAAATGGTAAATTTGTCTCAAATTATAACACATAATTACTATCATCAGCGCCGTGTGATTTGGAATTATTCTATCAAGATAAGGGAGTGTACAATGTACTAATCATTTCCCTGTTATTTGCTACCCTTTTGAGTATTTTATTTTATTTCTAATGAGTTATTTTGCATACAATATTTTGAATGATCTTTCAATAAATAAGAGCCTAAGTTAATGTCTGATAAATTTTGAAACACATGGTTTTTCAGATATTACTTCGAAAAACCATTTTTCGATTCCCATTTTTTGTATAAGAAAATGTTTATTTAATTTTTAATGGCTGTCATTTTTTTATTTTTTTTGACAAAACTCCTATAACTTAATTGATGGAATAATATATATATTTATATCAGTCATCATGTCTATTTAGAACGATATTGTAGATTTTGTATATCAAAAAGTTTTGTATCATCATCAATTAGTAGATGTTGTCTCGACTTCCTATCAGAACAATTAATTATGCTAAATATAACATATTTATCAAAAATCGCTGCCGTTATATATCTCATGACAGTTTCATAAAACAGTTCCTATTTTTATATGATGAATATTTACTTAGATGTATTTGATTATGTTGTTTTAAAGGTATTTTATCATCATTAATGGGCAGCTTTAAAAGATGCTAAATACAACATTTTTTTTTTAAATCTTTGCCGTTATGGTCTCAAGACCTGTCCATAAGACAGTCATTATTTTAAATCTTGAATATTTCTTAGATATTTTAGATTTTGTCGTAGTGAAGCTTTTGTATCTTCATTAATTGGAAAGGTTTGGTCTTAATTACCTACTAACACAATTTCGTATTCTAATTATCATATATTTTTCAAAAAAATTCCTCTAAATGATCTCAAAACCCAATCGTAAAATAAACCATTATTTTTAAATGATGAATATTTATTTAGATGTATAAGTTTTGTTGTTCTGAAGGTTTTGTATCATCTTCGACGGACAGATTTTGTCTCAACTACCTACAACAATATTTAATTAAGCTAAAGATCACATAATTATCGAAACCTCTCCCGTTTTCGATCTCGTGATCCGTTAATATAGTTAAATGTTTTAGATTTTATTGTACTGAAGGTATTTTATCATCATTAATTTGAAGACTTTATCTCGATTACATACCAGAACATTTAAAGATGCTAAATATAACATTTAAAAAAAAATGCCGATTTGATCTCAAACCTGTCCATAAGACAGTCATTATTTTTAAATAATGAATATTTCTTAGATATTAAGATTTTGTTGTACTGAAGTTTTTGTATCATCATTCAAAGGAAGGTTTTGTTTAACATACCTACCAAAACAATTTCAGATTCTAGTTATCACATATTTTTCAAAAAAATTTCCTCTAAATGATCTCAAGACCCATTCATAAAATAAACTATTATTTTGAAGTGATGCATATTTACTTAGAGGTATAAGACTTTGTTTTTCTGAAGAGTTTTGTATCATCTTTGAGGGAAGATTTTGTCTGATTCACCTACCACAATATTTAATTATGCTAGAGATACCATATTTATAGAAATCTTTCCCGTTTTCGATCACATGACCTATTGTTATAATTATCGTTATTTTTAAATTATGTATATTTACAAAGATATTGTAGATTTTGTACATCAGAAATTTTTGCATCATCATCAATCTGTAGATGTTGCCTCGACTACCTACCAGAACATTTTATTATGCTAAATATAACATATTTATTCAACAAATTGTTGCCATTATCTATCCCAAGACCGTTGCATAAAACAGTTCTTATTTTTAATTCATGAATATTTACTTAGATATATCTCATTTTGATGTTTTGAATGTATTCAAAATAATGAATCAATAATTGGCAGATTTTGTCTCGATTACCTACCAGAACATTCAAAGATGCTAAATATAATTTTGTTTAAATCTTTGCCGTTTTGATCTCAAAACCAGTCCATCAGACTGCCATTATCTTTCAATAATTAATATTTGTTATTTTAGTCTTACAAACCTTACAAAACAATTTCAGATTCTTATGATCACATATTTTGTAAAATCTCTCCTGTAAATGATTTCATGACAAATTCATAAAATAGTCATTATTTTTAAATGATGCCGATTTACATAGATATATTTGATTTTGTTGTTTTGAAGCTTTTTCATCATCATTAATTGGAAGATTCTTCCACTTTCCACATGACTATATTGTCTTTTATATTTGTCGATTCAATCCCGGCCAAAATATGGACTCCTTCGACCTTAAATTTGTTTTACTTATGCCAAATGTCTTTCATGCATTAATATCACACAGTAATTCTAAAGGTATTACTATTATCTCACCGTAAATAACTAAATTACCCCAACGAAAAATATTAGCACGATATTGATAAAACGGTTTAATTTGCTATGGAATTTGGCTACCCTTTCTCGACATATTCTAAAACTTTCTGCAGCACCGAATCTTCCATAGGCAACCTTGCTTTTTCAACTAAACGCTTGTCAGATGCTGGTATGCCATCGATTATTCCTATAGTAATATAACTAATATTAGCTTCAATCCTTTTGTCTGACGACGGATGACTATCCTTTGAAGCATCCTTCCCTTTTCTACTCATTAAATCCGTTATATGTTGCGTTTCTCCCGGGATGTACCTAATATCATAATTGTACCTGTGCATAACAACTAGCTTCAGCATTCTTAGAGGCAAATCACGTAATTGTCTACTTCCAAACAGACACTCTAATGGCTTATGATCCATCTCGATTTGAAATTTCTTCCCCCCAATAAATTTGGCAAAATATTCGCCCGCCCAAACCACTGCCAGAGCTTCCTTTTCTATTGGAGCATAACTCTTCTCAGCTTCTGTCAGAGTCCGACTTGCATACGAAATGGGGATCCATCCTTCTTCTTTCTTCTGGTACAGCACTGCACCTAAACCATGTACAGACGCATCTGTATTCACATCTTCTTTTCTCTCGTATCTTCCGAGCAAGTCTATTTTCAAAAGTTCAATTTGAATTTTCTTGAAGCATTCTTCATGCGTCATGTCCCATACATAATAAATATTTTTTTTTAATAAAGCGCGAAGTGGTCTAGTCAATTCCGTTTAGGAACAAACTTTGTAATACACTGGACTCTATTTCTGTTTAGAATATCTTGTACTTTCTTTTGCTTGTTATCGTGGTACTCCTTATCAATCCCAGTGATCAAAATGTCATCGATATGTGCATGCACGCCTTCAACAGGATCTAATAGCTGGCACAGTTTCGTCTTGAAAACCTGTGGTCCACTCTAAATTCCGAACAGGAGACGATGGAATTTATACCTCCCTATCGGGGTGATAAGTGTAGTTAGGAGACTACTCTCTTCTTCTAAACGGATATGATGGAATCCTATAACTGCATCCAACTTTGAAAAATAACTTCCTTTTATTCGATCTATAATGGTGTGACAAGAACCT
Source organism: Lepeophtheirus salmonis (assembly GCF_016086655.4). Taxonomy (NCBI): domain Eukaryota; kingdom Metazoa; phylum Arthropoda; class Copepoda; order Siphonostomatoida; family Caligidae; genus Lepeophtheirus; species Lepeophtheirus salmonis. The sequence continues at coordinate 5,562 of NW_027294253.1, read as the reverse complement.
ATTGGATACCTCGGAATCTGAATATATTTATTAAGTTTTTCTTTATCCAAACATAAACGTATTTCTGCAGTCTTCTTTACAAATACAATAAGGGAAACATCAATCTGTTGGATCAATAACTTTTAGAATGACACCTTCATTTTCAAATTTTTTTATTTCCTCTTTCACTAAATTATACACAGGTATTGGAATTTTCTTTGCTACCGATTCGGCCCATGGGATTGCTTCTTTCCTTCGTTCTATTTTGTATTCCCCTGGAATACTTGGAAATCACAAATTATCAATAGATTTTTTAATTAATTTTAAATTTATAATTTTACTTTATCGCAGTAGTGGTATCTTTACATTTCCCAAAATTACTCTTCGTGTTTATATATGATTTTGGAAACACCGTAACATTAGCCCCTGTATCCACCTTTACTTTGTCAGCTATCCCATTGGCCAACATGGTAATGTACATGCTGTACCACATTCTGCCTCCTCAATGGTATCCATAAAAAACTTCGGAGAAGTGTTTATCAACACCTCCTCTACTCTTCTGTTTTTATGCTGGTTTCTCCAGGACATCCTTGCGTAGTGTCCCAACTTTTCACACTTTCGACACTCTGCCTTGTATTTTTGAGCTGGGTATTCTGTTTGTTTGTGCTGTTCATTAGCTCCACACCATCTACAAAGCTCTCTTTTCTCTCTCTAACTTTTTGTTTTATCCATTTTTAGACTGTCCATCTTCTGGGACAATCACCTCTTTGACCTTAATTGTTTTTTTGTTTTCTCAAAATGTCTCATTTCCTTAAGGCATAGATCTAAGGTCAGTTCTGCTCTAGACAGCAGTTTCTTTTTTAAATCTTCTTGCAAGTTCCATTTAATGAAGACCAATTTGTCTCCCAAGTTTTTCTTCCACTGAGACACAAATTCATAATTGGCGGTTATTCGCCTAATCTGCGAATAGAAATCCTTCCATTCTTCTTTTTCTCCCTTTCCTACAGACTAGAACATATAGGACTCAAAATATCACATTCTTTTTTGGACAAAAGATTCCTCGAACTTTACCTGACCACCTTGTACTCAAATCTATCGACGTCTGATAGTTCAAAATCTCTGTATATCGATGCCTTCAAAGAATCTCTAATATCTTGAAAACAGTTAATATAGATATCAAACTTCATTTTGAACTGTTCCCAATTCTGACACCAGGTAATATATTCTTATAGTTCTTTATTTTGGAACTTTCTCCCTTGTACCTGTTCGATCCTTCCCTCCCTCATCTATACATCTATCTATATGGTACTATAATACTAAAGTACTCCGCTAGGGGGAAGATACATATATATATATATAGAACATCCCCCTTGTTTTACATACACAATTTATTTTTTTCAATACAAATATATACAATCCATCCTTTCCTCCTTCAAAACTCCACCTTTCGTACTTGTGACAGATTTCTGATGTAGGCTTGCTTTCACATTCTTATGCTCACCCTTCTCCCATTTTTCTTTTCGATGTATCCCTCTCTGTTTAGGTCCAGTGCCTTTACAATGTCCCCTCTCTCCAAGTTTATTTTTCGAACCACTCGATGATGTTCATTATAATAATTTTCAATATCATTTCGTTGCTGTTCCTCAATTTTTTTAGTTCCTCATCATTCAGCTTCCTTATAATCTTTAGCACCTTTGTTCTGACCTCCCCGTTAAAGAGGAGCTGAGCAGTTGATTTTCGAGTTTGCAATCTACCATGAGAGGAAGGATATAAACACAAATCCTACTCCGTATATAACAGGTTCAACAACGGCCTACACTAATTACTCCTGAGGAAACACTCATAATAACTATCTGTCTTACATGAGTAAAGTATTTTATAATTAATTGATGGGTCTTGAGACAGTGCAATGAATCCTATTTTTTGGGCAAGATAATAATAGGATTACAGAATTTGGCCTGATACAGTTTGGAAAAGATACCTCAAATAAGCTCGCCACTTCACTTCCTCAGCATGTTGAGACTGAACATGGCCGAGAACCGAGGTATTCTTTCTCTTTGATGTGAGGAAATTGATCCACTTTTCCATCGACAGTTTGTGTTTTTTGTTGTTAGAATGAACTTTCAACGAGGAACTATTTTTCCATGTTTTGAACTCAAATTTCCCAAGGTTGGAAATGGAAAAAATGGAACAGGCGAAACACTTGGCTGACTTTTCAACCTCGTCATATTCTAGCCACGGGAACTTACGGAACCAATCATATTGAAAGTCTCTGGAGTATTTGTCATCTATCTGAGGACTGCATGTTTGTAACTTGGGCTGTAGAGGATGATCTCTATCGACTTTAGGCACAGTTTCCCGCTCAGTCTCTACTCTGGTTCTGGTCTGGGTGTCCTTCCGCTTTGGCTCCCGCCCGGTAAGTATCGGTTCACCCAGCTGGCTCGTGAAGACGACAGGGTACTCTGGGCCTCCGTCCACAAACTCCATCTCCTCAGTCTCGCTCTTCTCACCTCCCTGGACATTGTTGCTAGTCTCAGAGTCCCTGCAGAGGGAATATTGTTGTTGTTGGATTAATCAGAATCATTTTTTCATTTAAATGAACTATAGTTAGTTGGAAAATGTATTCCATGTTCAATTTTGAGAAAAATTATCTAGCTTCCTTTTGGGTGGACGTGCTACAAATATGTAATTTTATTATAATGACTCAGTACTATTATGAGTTGGTCATAAGTTACATATATATAAAGTTTTGGAATATTTGGAGGAACTTCAAGGCGATTATTACGTGATACATGCAAAAAAGAGCATTAGTGCTGTCATTGAACATTTCATGTATATAAAAGGGAATGACACAAATACCATCCTTATGGAAATGAGTCATCATATCCTGCTGAACTTCCATGCCATAAATGCTAATTTGAAGGATGCAGGTTGGGAAGTTACAAAAGTAGACCACAACACTCCAATCGTTCGTGCAAATAAGGAGGGAGATTTGTTCATGCGACCTTACGACGTGGTCGTCCTCTTGGCTTGTTTCCGTCGACCTTCACAACTGTCGAAAGCTGTATAAAAAATGATTCAGCAGGACCCAGAGAATTTGCCGATCCCTCTACTAAGATATGGGTATGGTTCTTTTTCTTTTTAGAGGGTCAGAGAGGAGGGACCTGCATGAATCTCATGTCTTCTGAGTTTATGGAAAGGGTTGAGCATCATAATGGATCCTGGATCTTTTCCAAAAGGCACACAAGACTAAGAAGTCTATGAGTCCTGCTAAAATCATTGTAAATGATAGCCTAGCAAAGAAGCTCCAAAACTTTTATGCATTGAGGGAATCAGAACTTCCTGGGAAGTCTGATTTCCTCCTTCATACTTGGGGTGGAGTGGAATTGCAAGTCAGGGGCATCAGTGATCTCTATGACAAAGGGCTTGATACATTTACAACTGGTGTTGTTAGAAAATCCTTCGTTACTCTTGGTCAGCGTGTACCTGGGCTTAAGGAAAGGCTCGCCTTGGCTATGTCTCATTCCAACAAGACGGCTAAGGGTGATTATAGTGTGGAAAAAGACCACCGAGTTTAATTAAGCCTAAACGTATGGTAAATGAAGTTTTGAGTAAGATTATAAGTATTTGTTAATTGTATTTTTAATTTTATCATTTTAATTTTGCAGTTAGATATATATTCTTCCGTAGATCTGACTAATTTTAAGTTACTTATCAAGAATCTATTTTTACAAAGTTTGTAGCATTCAATCCCACAAATATTGAATGGATGGATGGTTAAGTTTAAATCACTAAATTAGTTCAACTAAAAGCTACTTTTCAATATAAATTTTTATTGGTATTTTACATACAACAAATTAAAAGGAAATCATTGTATTACACATTAACTAATCAAGAATTAAAATTTTATCTTATAAAAAGCTCCCATTCATGTTCTTCAGACTATTTTAATGCAAAAATTAATTTTTTCTTGATGTCCTATATCTATGAATGTATTTTTAGCCTTTTAATTTATATTTACGAGTGCAAAATGGATGGTATGGTAAAAAAATTATGCATGATTGAAATGACATAATTACTAGAATCGTTCAACTATTTATCCTGTAACTAAATACGTTTTATTTTGGGTGTTTATTTTTTACCCAGTCACAGACTACGTTATGTATATTTATTATTCAGGTGAACAGATGGTCCAGAGTCAGGTTCAATTTCTCCACTATTGTTTCCACAGTATCAAGGAACCACCCAGGGAGTATTTTGGTAAAGTTGATTTAAATAGTTGTTTTCTTATATTTATTAGCGTTAGTTGCCCGGCATTAATCGAAAAGTTACTTGTCGTGGCTATATGGGACATTTTATTTTATAACTTAGAAGTTAACTTAAAGGTTAAATAGAAAAGAGATTCACTATTTAAAAATGTACATCATATAAAAGTGCGCTGAGTCCAACGTCAATTCACGGAAATATATAAAATATGTATGCGTAGAAAAAAAAGAAACCTAATATGAAGAAAAAATTAACACTGTTTACATGGAAATATTTTAGAAGGATGCTGCATTTCTTTTACTTAGATTTTACAAAGTTAAAAGTCAAAATGTGATCTTTAGTAACTTTACATGTTCTGGTAGCTAGGCGAGAAAAAATCTTCCTATTAATAATGATAAAAAACCTTCAAAACAACAAAATCAAATGTAAATATGCATCATATAAAAATAATGACTCTTTTAGGAATTGGTCATGAGCTCATTTACAGGAAAGATTTTTGAAAAATATATATGATCATTTGAATCTGAAATTGTTTTGCTAGGTATGCAAGACTAAAATAAGCAATATTCATTATTTAAAAATAATGACAGTCTCATAGAAAGGTTTTGAGATCAAGACGGCAAACATTTAAAAAAACAACAACTTATATTTAGCATCTTTAAATGATTTAGTAGGTAGTCGAGACAAAGTCTTCCAATTCATGATGATAAAATACCTTCAAAACAACAAAATCAAATATATTTATATAAATATTCATCATTTAAAAATAAGAACTATTTTATGAAACGGTCTTGAGATAGAAAACGTCAAAGATTTTTGATAAATATGTTATATTTAGAATTATGAAATATTCTGTTAGGCAGTCGAGACAAAATTTTAGAATCGATAAGGATACAAAACTTTGTTATGTACAAAATCTATAATATCTTTGCAAATATATATGATTTAACAATAATTATAAATATATAAACGGGTCATTAGATCGAAAACGGGAAAGATTTCGATAAATATGTGATCTTTAGCATAATTAAACATTGTGGTAGGTAGTTGAGACAAAATCTTTCCGTCAAAGATAATACAAAACCTTCAGAACAACAAAACTTATACATCTATGTAAATTTGCATCATTTAAAAGTAATGGTTTATTTTATGAATGGGTGTTGAGATCATTTACAGCAAAGTTTTTCGAAAAATATGTTATAATTTGAATCTGAAATTGTGTTGGTAGGTAATTTAGACTAAACCTTCCCATCAATGAAGATACAAAAGCTTCAATAGAACAAAATCTGAAATATCTAAAAATATTTATGATTTAAA
>NW_027294252.1:0-816 GCF_016086655.4 Lepeophtheirus salmonis | reverse complement strand
AATCTATCCATAAATGTTTCATTAACTATAATTTTATGTTCGGATGTGAAATATTCAAATACAGATATAGTACTTTGTACTCATTTGGTACTTAGTTGTCCGATACAAAAAAGACAGGGGCCAATGAGTTTACCACTACAAATAATATTAATATGTCCGACAACTTGATACACAATTAATCCTGATTATAAGGCCTACCTCTACTTTTCAATATGACCCTTATAATTAATGATCAAAATTGACATATCAGGAACTGATCGTAAATACTACAAAATGTCGATTCAATCTTTCATGTAATATATATATATATATTTTAAGAAAAATGAGAGAGTAAAACTAAATACTTACTTAAGCTGATCAACGTCGAATTTTAAGCTTTGGTAATCCCTAATAATACTTAGCTGGAGCCGTCTACACGTTAAAAGACACCAGGAAGGAGCCTATATTAGTCTATACGATTGATCCGCTCGTTATCTATATATGGTATAACTAAATCATTGATAGGCGAGCAACGATATTTTTAGAATTTTTTTAATTCAGATGGTCTGTTCAAAAAAAATTATTTAAAACTTGTTGAGGTATCAACAAATCCTTGTGTGCTAATCTTTTGATATTATTAAGAAACTTTGTGTACAAGAATATGTCAAGATAATCATTTTTGTGCCCTGACTATTTGTTAAAACAGATCATAGTTCTTTTTTAAATTGTTTTTATAATTTTATTAAACATATTGAAGAAAATACATATTTATAATCAATTATTTAATTAAAATATAAGCCTCTTTTATGGATGACATGAGGCCATAAATGAGTTTTT
>NW_027294251.1:0-1945 GCF_016086655.4 Lepeophtheirus salmonis | reverse complement strand
CTGAGATCTAAATTATCAAAACAGAAGAAGGGAGAAGACTGGAATTTTTACAAGGAATTTTATTTGGGTGGAGTTTTGAATATTGAAGCAGATACAACATTACTGCTACTTAGTAGTGATGGAATTTAATCAGAATCGGAGAATCGGGTGTTTTTCAGGAGTGGGATCAGCATCAGGAAAAAGGTTTAATTGCAATTCCGATTCTTATTAGTTGTTATTTATTAATGGCATTTTCTAAGTTATGAAAAAAAAAATCCCAAAAAAAAAAAAAAATTAAAGAACTTTTTGCATTTTACAAGAAAATATTATTATTTTTTTTTTAAACTAATATTTAAACCTTTATTTAAATTTTCAATTTCTTTTTTCCACAAAATTTAATTTGCAATTTTTTTTTCTCAAAAAATGAAACTGGTCACCTTTTAATCTATAAAATTAATTTGTCTGTCAATAACTCTGTATTATTGAATTTTATCCCCAAAAAATTTTATATTTGAATTTTTTATCGACAAAAATTGCAATAAATAAAAATATCAGTGTTTGAATAGTATCAGTAGCTACGTCTAAGGCTTGTACTTGGTATTAGTACGAATCTAATTAGTGGTATATAGTTAATATTAATAGCTATGATAAAGTGGAGGCCATTCCTTTTAGGGCGTCTGAAAGATATATTTTTTTGGAGGGGAGGCTACCTCAGAATATATTTTTATCAAATTGAAAGCAATGAATATATAAGTTTGCAATTTTAGGGACTAAAGTCCCACCCCCACTTGCAGACGTTCCTGTATTTTGAATCTCAAATTCACAGTCCAAGGAAAGCCAAATTATTTATTTGTAATTTTGGAAACAAATTTTTAGTCTATAAAATTATTTTTCTTGCAATTAGAAGGAATCTAGTCCAGGTTATGTTTCAAGTCTAAGATTTTATATTAAAAGTCAAGTTATGAAAGTCATTTAACTTGAGTCAAAATCTTTGAGCCGGTAAAGCATATGAGTCTAGGACTATGGGAAGCATTTTGGAGTCCCGCATGTTTGTACAGAACGAGTCATAGTTCTGCTGGGACAGAAGCGAGAGGAAATATGTCTGGGTGGACCCAAGGACAAGCGACCCTCGACTGCTCGTCCAAAACAGATAACGAGTCAGAAGAAGATCCTGATGGGATTTACCTGTAAACCCAAACTGCTTGCCAGGACCACGGCCAGCCGAGAGACGATGATAGAGTACCTGCGGACGACAGGAAAGTGGTTTTACTGCTTAAAACTACTACCTAAGGTAGTTTTTGCTCATGTGGGACAACACATGTCCCACATGAGCAACGACACCAGGCAGTTATTGTCGGGGAGAAAGGTAGAAACAACGAAACATATTCCTACAGCTCGGATCTCAATCTCCATAACCCATTTCTTTTCTGTCAGCTGAATCACCTACTCTGGGATTTCCATTTAATAGAAATAAAGACCTCAACGACGGCTTTCAGCGGGTGATGAAGTTAATGAGCGAAGATGAGGTCTCCAGCAGTTTCGGAGTTAGAGAACAATTCCCGATTCTCCGATTCTGATTAAATTCCATCACTACTAAGTAGCAGTAATGTTGTATCTGCTTCACTTTCCATTATTATATCGGTTCCGGTAGGTCTGAGCCACGTAATACAGTCAGAAAATGAGATGCCAGACAATTTTTTTTGATTATTTCCGCAATGACTTCAAAATAATGTGATTAAACTAAATATCGACACATTCCAGGAAAAGGGACACAAAAAAGACCTTTCACAAAATATGGTAAAAACATTTTTCTTTTTTTAAACTTGGTTTGATTAAAAAGTCACATTTTTACTAGAGTCGGAAAAAATGAAGTGTCATCGGGGAAAAAATATTCAAAACCCCACCCAAATAAAAGTCCTTGTAAAAATTCCAGTCATCCTTCTGTTTCTGTTTTGATCATTTAGAT
>NW_027294250.1:0-4246 GCF_016086655.4 Lepeophtheirus salmonis | reverse complement strand
CACTGTTTACAACTCCATTGCTCTGCAGCACCTTGCCAACCACCGCCTTCCTAATTTATGGAGCACAATTTAATCCAAAACCAAGTAACAAGTACGAGTACCAAGAACAGGCATTAAGTTCATACTGCTAGTCCTTTACCCGAACTACAAGATATTTTCTACCCGAAGGGTCAACTCTTATCTGCATATAGGCGTCTTTTAGGTCTAACAATGCACATGATGGGTACGACTTTCTCCACGATCTTAATTTTTCATTGCAAACATCAGCGTTGGCTCCACATTCTACATAATCATTCAATTCTCAAAAATCAAGGACAGGTCTAACTTTGCGTTTCTGCTTTTGTGAAACCGCTAACAAAGAAAAATGTTAACTCAATTTTTGAAGACTACAGCCAATTAATTGGAGTTGATAGCTACTCTCACGCAAAACAGCTAGCAAATCCTTCATGGATATAGAAATGAGGGACAAATTAAGAGTCTCAATTGGGATTAAAGAAAAGACTGAGTTATCCGTTCCTGAAATTTTAGAAGAATTGAAGAAATATTTTCGCTCTCAATATAATATAATTCTTGACAAAGTTAAATTCAATTGCTTATATCAAAAAGATGGCCAATCATTCGAGGACTTCAATGCACCCCCCACTCAAACTGCAAATCGTGCCAAATTAAATGAATGATGCGGTAATAAAGACTGTATAGAAGAAAATATCAAAGTTAAAAAAAGAAAAAAACCCGAATTAATTGCCCAGTGATGAATAAAGTGTTATCATTTCTCATCCACAGCTCCTTCTTTGAAACTCTTGAAGCCTGTTCCTTCCAAAATCGACATTTTTTAGTTTTTATTCTGAGAAAAATATTTCATTGTTAATCATCTTTCAGTGTCCTTGATGTATGGGCCTCAATGCCCGCCAAGTACCTACCAACCTCCCTTTGAGCGTTGCTTTGGCGCTGAGGGGGGCTATATTGATTAAGAATGGTAATTGATAAGAATACAAATCTATTACATATAATATATATATTTAAGTGATGTATATAGAAAAGAAAATGTGTGTGGGTAAATGTCATTTATACGCTCCCAAACTTTGGAACATAGCAGGTTGAAACTTAGCATAGGCCCCTCTTTTGAGCTTTGACAGAGTAAGACGGGGGTTTCGAGATTGGCGTTTCAAAAAACAGTTATACGAATAACTGCGTTTTCTAAATTTATTCAAAATCAAAAAAGTAATTAGCAAAAAAAAAAAATCGGTGAAAATTTCAATTTCCTTTATTTCAGGTGGAAAAAATGAACTTCCAATGGAATAAGGGATTAGTAAGTTGAATAATGTTTGTGGCAATTTGTCTAGAGATTGATTTGCATATCAATTTGGCAAATAAAAATTGATGTCTAACTGAAAAATCTGTCATTTTCTGAATATATATTTTTCTTTTTTTCTCCATTTTTTCATCAAAAGTCAATTTTCATTTTTTTAAAAATAAATGCCACAAAACGATACATTCTTGACATTAAATTTTAAAACTTTATCTATTCTAAGCAATATTTTCAATTTTTGGAACATTTTAATTATATAATTTTTGCAATATTTGCAAATATGAAGCAGTAGTGATCATGGGTTTTTTTTTCAAAAAAAATATTTTTCATAACTCTTTTTTGCTTTCGCAAGTACGAAAAAAATATTGGTAGGTTTGCGTTTCTTTTACAATTCCAATAAATACTATTAGCTATTTTTTTGCAATATTAGTGCCAAAAGTTTTGAATGAATGATACTAATATATGAGCGAAAAAAAGTGTGTTGCTGAATGAAACTATACAAACAATGAATTAAATATGTCAAATAAAATTTGGAATTTTGGACCGGTTTAAAATGTCTAACTGGCGACACCTAAGGGCCAATAGCCGAAAGTCTCATTTCATAGGCGTATACCTAGTAAATTAAAGTTTATTTATATCATAATATTTAAATTAAGTAAGTAATGTAAGATAGACGTTTAAAATATATGTTCATAATACCAAGCAGATTTTCCCTATACTATCCTTATTTCCACTTCTGATAAATATCCAATATACTTTACCTATTGAGATAAAAAACAACTTTATATCCAATAACATGATTTATTCTTACCTTTGAATGATCCAGTATTCAACTTCTTATTTTTTTTGTCTGATTATCAGAGGTTCAGAGAAGCAATAGTTCCTAATCTGGGCTTTCTCTTTACTCGTACATACACTTATAGTGGTTATAGTTCAATAATATGATAGAAAATGTGATCAAAAAATTTATCCTTTGATAATTTATTTCGCCACATATACTCTGGGAGATAGGTGGGAAAGATATCTCTTGAAGTTTTGAAAACACCTAGCTTACGCATCATTCCCTTGACTCGACTCTGCAATGACTCAGTAGTCTGAGTATGAGCTCCAGTCAAGGGGTCCAACTAATTTCTCTTATGTAACACAGTAAAGTGTTGCATACCTGAGGGTTTACCCGCTTATAGGACGTGCAATCGTCACACACGACAGTAGATCCGAATTTGACATATTTTGTGATGAGTGACAACAAAGTAGCTGTTGTTCGGTCTTCAACCTCCACCGTGAAACAATCCTCACTGTCTCTCTCAACCCCCACAAAACCCAGTGCCCTACTTGGTGCCTACCTCTATGATACTACGTCTTTCTGAACTTGAACTCGGCGATCTCAACAACCCGCTCAGACCCACCTAACCATACAGGATGGTTTCCAAAATATTTTTTACAAATTTCACGCAAAAAATTATATCAATCTTCAACAGTACGTGTAGAAAGACCGGGTTTGTCTAAAGTAGTGGAAATAGTTGATAATTTCGACCAATGGTAAATGATCATAATAGAATGTTTAAAAGAAATGTGACTTTTGTCAAAAGGTTTTTTTTATTAAATATATTTTCCTGCAAGATGCTCGAGAACACCTATACCAGGGGATGCATGCACGCAATACTTCCTTACAATATCAGCCGCACGAACGATGGAAGGAGTCTTCGGGCTTGAAGCCACCCAATTGCAACTTCTTCGGATCCAAGAGCATTGAAAATATCTGCACGCATGTTTCCTCTACTAAATTCACAAATAGAATGAGACTATGGGGAATTATAAGTATAGTAATGACCGTTGGTGTACTTTGTACGATCCAGATTATCATGTTAATAATTATCATGGTGATGTTTTTGTGTATTGTATGATAATTAGAATTATCAGGATCTTTTTCAGGAACAACGAAACATTCATATTATAATTATTACTATATAATTAATTTGACCATTTTCGGTTTGATTTCCCTCTCCCTCCATAGCCCAAGCAACGCCAGGTAATCCTTAGCTAGTATGATATATATGTATATACAAAACATTAGTAAGCACTGCTCTTAAGAGTGCCGCTCAAAATTCTTGAGCGAGAGGGGAGCGCCATTTTAGAAGAGCGAAAAAATCGGTCGAATTTTCGGTCATTTATATAAATTTGTATTACTTTTTCAGTTTTCTGCATCTATTGAGGTAACATCGAAAAATTAGAGAGTTAAAGAATAATTTTAAAGATTACAAGAAAAGACGGTTAAAAACTTGAATATTTTTATGCTGTATCTGTGGCTCTCTGCTGTCTTCGGTTGACGAGTTTGCCTCTCATATAGCTGGTCACTCTATGAAGACTTAGACATCAGTTCCTTCAGAAACACTACCATCTCCTTCGTGTGTGGAAATTACATTGGAAGATAAATCTTTCTTTTTTGTTAAACGAATTTTCCCAACTGAAGTACGATTAACTAATGTTTATGTTGTAAATTGACATAGGATCTCAAAATCTCACGCAAGCCTAAATAACAAAACTTGAGAACCTTTGGTTTAATCTCAAACTAATTATCAGGAAATTGCACGATATTTCGTAATTACATGTCCCCTAAGACAGTGGTTCCCAAACAGTGCACCAATAGACATATACATTTCTTGATATACCAATTTTAATTGAATCAATCATATTGAGTATTATAAGCTACTGCAAATAATGTATGGTTGTCATAAATCGCACGACACATTTGAAGTTACCTCAGGATACACCGTTCGGGAACCACTACCCATCTCCACTAAATATTATCTGATTAGTTTGTGGTAATGTTAATTCTATCAATTTATTAATTGTTCTTAATGGTAGTTTGAAGATTTGGCAGAATTGCCGTTAGATCTAATCAAGCACAAATGTTCCTTTCTGATTATAGAAAATATT
>NW_027294249.1:0-908 GCF_016086655.4 Lepeophtheirus salmonis | reverse complement strand
AGGGAGAAGAGAAATATTATTTTATATAAACTATTGAACATTTTTCTTTATGAACGTACTTTAAGAGGATCACGAAATTTGTGTTCTGTGAAAAGGAAATAATTTTATTCAATTATATATTTCAACTTTTAGGATTATTAAGAAAATTAAAAAAATACATCATTTATGAGAGGGCTGAAATGATTCTTTTGCCACTCTTCTGCTGTTTGTATTCCTAGAATTAAGACGAACTTCATCATTTTTGGGCATAACAACATTTTTCATATTACAATTAAATACTTTAGTCGTAATAAAAAATATTAATTCTTCGAATTTGCGGCCAGATTCCTATTCATGATCATGGAAAATACTTTCAGCAGACTTGAATCTAAAATATGTAGCAGTACCAAATATCCCAACCGAAGAAGCATTGTAAATGTTCCCCAGGGATCAGAGTTTTATTCTTTTCTGAGGCCATGAGTTCCAATTCTTCCAGAAATATAGGAAAATCCCTGCGAAAAGTTATTGTGGAGGAGCACTGTCCAATGCTTCTCAAATGGATGGTAATCGAAATTATAGCATAACTCAGAAGCATTCCCTTCAAACTCTAAGTTATACACTTTTTGAAATGATATTGCAATTCCTTCACTTGTAATTTTAGTAAACAATAATTTTATGTGAATTAAACTAACAGGCGGCTGAAAGAGGAATCCATCCGATCAAAGTGGTCGAATCGGACAAGCTACCTCTCATCACCTCCAAGACTAACACAGGTATCAATTAGCACCAATAGAGTGCATTTGGAGAATGAAAGACAAGAAGCTCTGGAATATGCAATGTTTATAGAAGACCCTGTTCTTTTGGCAAAATATCCCCATGACAAACTCGCTTCGGAATCATTAGTCTTAGTCATCATCTTAGTGCTTAAA
>NW_027294248.1:0-1695 GCF_016086655.4 Lepeophtheirus salmonis | reverse complement strand
TTGATCTATTTCGTACCCAAAATCCCCAAACTGATCAGGTTTGGGCAAGATATAAGGGAGATGTGGAACACACTCCAACAATGAAATTTCCTCTTAAAATTCAGGTTTGGGCCGTTATCAGCCACCAGGTAGTGTCAGATCTTCACCTGATTCCACGAAACCAAACTGTGACTGCCGAGTACTACGTAACGGAGATCTTCAGCAAATCTCTGATGCAGCTTTGTCTCGTACTGAAGAAACTGGACCTCCTTTGAAGAGGAAAATGTTGTCTGACAAGTCGTTTGTGAGGTTTATTCAAGTTTTGGATATTCAAATTGGTTATCCTGAGGAAAAAATCCCAAATATTTATACGATATACCTTATATAATAAATATAGATGGTAAAATAAGTGCGCTTTTTAATTTACTCGTATAAGTTCAAAATGCTCTTTATAATATATAACAAAAATATAAAATAATTTAAACATTCTCCACCAGGATACAAAATTAAATTAAATTTAGGTAAAATAAATTTATTATAGCCTGGGCAAATATAATTGTATGTTAACAAGTGGAGGATAATTTTTAAAAACATCTGTATAGGGTTGTGTTGAAAGGCTGTAGCTCTGACCCGTTGTAATTAAGGAAGTTTTTTGAAATATCAGTCATCAATCGTTCATATCTCTACAGGTGGAGTAGACGAAAAAATTATATAAGAGGGTCAGCATTATTTTTATATATGTTTCATCTGAATAATATTTTTTTATATAAATAATTTTTTATTTATATATTTAAATTATTTTAATTTAGGCCCCTAAAATGCCCGACCTTAACAATGTCGCTCTCCTCCAAAAAATTCTTAAAATTGTCAGTTACAAGGAGTTTATATTCAAAACTAAAATATAAAAATATCTTGTATCTTTGTTAGGTCAGAAACTTTTCAGATCATCCTCGTATAATTACAAAAATTTCATTTTTGTAATTATACGAGGAAAATGCCTCAGAGGCAAGCCCATCCGGTTGAGATACAAGGCTTGGGTTGCTACTGATCCAAAATGTTACGCCTTTGATATATCATTATATAAAGGGAAACATGGAGCCAACGACAAAAGCCACAATGAATATGGTTTGGGAAGAAGTCATAGCCAATGAGTTTTAATAATATTTGAAGGAGAACAAGCTCCAAACACGTAACCTGTTGTGTTGAGAAACATCATTTTTTATGATTAATTCAACTTGGTGAAGGGTTTTCTAACGTCAGTGTTCAAAATATTATTGAACGGATAAATTTGTCCTTCAGAAATAGAGTATCAACTTCAAGTTCGTGTTTAGTTAGTATTTACAATCAAATAACATACTAGTACTTATATAGGCTATAAAGTATATTATTATAAAATTGTGGTTTGGAGTCGGAATTGGTGATATTCAAAATTCTGGAATAGGAGTCCATTTTTTGTGTACCGACTCTGCCTATTTAAACCTTTCCCATTTTATTTTCCCTAAAGTGAATTTAATTATCAATCTTGGTGTGGAGATTGTCTGAATTTATTTAGACTTTTGTTATATATTATGAAAAACACTTTGAACTTATACGAAACAATTATTCAATGCACTCATTTTACCATTTCTATTAATTATACTAGGTATATTATAAAACAATATGCATTTTTTTTCTCTGAATAAACTTGTATTTATATAAACTTTCCTCGAAAGAACA
>NW_027294247.1:0-526 GCF_016086655.4 Lepeophtheirus salmonis | reverse complement strand
TGGTTGTCTCAAAATAGTAGTAGAATGGTTTAAGGTAACATTTCAACAAAAACATTTATTTATAAGAGATTTTTTATTTTTCAACATACATTTTTGATATACCTCTAACATTAACGCTTGATATAGGGTAATTTCATCTGCAGCAAATTTCCAAAATTCTAAAAAAATTTTAAATGAAAAGTTTTGAACACTTATTTCTAACATAAAATATTTATTTTTCATATATGAATTATAATTTTTGCCGTTTAGAGTCATTTTTGTTTCAATTCTTCTTGATATGGTTTCCAAAATGCAAAAAAATTTTAAAGAAATGTTTTGAACACTTATTTAACAAAAATATTTATTTTTTCCATTTATAAAAATAATTTTTCCCTTGAAGTCCTTTTGTAACAAATTTTGGGATATGGTGGAAATGTGGTTTGCTCAAAATTGTAGTTGAATGGTTAAGCTCACCTTTCCAACAAAAATATTGATTTATCAATAATTTAATTTTTCCAGCTTTGCCTTTTCATGACAAACAAACACG
>NW_027294246.1:0-1074 GCF_016086655.4 Lepeophtheirus salmonis | reverse complement strand
TATAGTTGATAATATTGTAGAGAAAACGCGTGCGAGGAGGAGGGGGAAAAAGACATATGGTATCATTGTTTAAAATACTGATGTGATTATCATCTGCCTGCTTTATTATGATTTTTGAGGGTATAACTAATGTATTTATTAGCAAAATGTTTAATGAAGATATACTACGTATAATTGACTTCGACGTTTTTTATCCGTTACAGTAGATTTGAAAACGTCACATATGAAATTGTAATTCATTATAGACCTTATTCTCAGAGCCAATAGCTAATGAAACGACAAAGTAGAGTATTTGAAATATATTTGAAGCTCAAAGTTTTTAAGAAGGCTTTAATTAATATAATCTAAAAAACCATTTAAGCAGTTGTTTTTGCCCTTTACTGAGTTGTGTATCATAATTCTTGATATGTTTAGCTAAAATAGAATCATATTTTTATCTGGTTGGAATTTAAAAAAAAAAATTGAATACTTACTCTGAGATAGTACGAATTCAGAGTTCCATTTCGATATTCGTAAATACTTTTACTGATAACTTGATCATCATTTGGTGTGGATGACTCAAAACATTTTTATATGTATTTCTATATATGTCATCAGTACCAACATCCTCCATTAATTTAATGATGGTTCCTCGGGAACCAATATGTTTACCCTTGTATTTCTCCATAAATTTTTTGAACGAAGATGATTAGCAATGGATAAGGTTATATTACATGCAATAAGCATCGTTGTTAGATCAAAGTTAAAGTCTGACTTGATGTATTCATCGTCAAATTGATTTTGCAGATGAATATCCATACTCTTGTTATGAGATGAGGATAATGAGTGGCGTTTAATTCTAGACAGGGGACTAAAGGCACATTTATATCGACAAATCCGACAAACCATCTGTTTCATCCGGTAAGTATTTTCCAAATTCCTGGGCCTCCATTTTCATAAATCCAGACAGAAGGCGACGTCATTTTGGGGATTTTATTCAGTTCTCTATCGACTATCACCATCTCATATTATATTAATATTGAATAATAAAGGCGGAATGATAACGTTCATGATTGATAGAAGAGGATGTATATT
>NW_027294245.1:0-36130 GCF_016086655.4 Lepeophtheirus salmonis | reverse complement strand
GAAGAAGATGGACGAATTATTCCCTTCTCTAGAAGTCCATCGATTTCGTTTTTAACAAAATTGAGTTTCACAACATCAGCTTGCGGAATTTTGGAAAACGGGGAGGTCTCTTAGTTTCGATTTGATGTTCCACTCCATGAGCTGGGTAAGACTCAGCAGATTTTTGTCATCGAAAGCTTCAGGGTATTGAGATTGAACCCAATGGGCTTCTGATAATTCTGAAATGACGCATGTGTCATTAAAATACATTTTCTTGTTAAATAGGTCAATATTAATCGTGTAGAAATGAAGAAAATTGCCCTTAAAATAGGGGACCTCTAGATACGACGATAAATTTCCATTGGAAAGTTCCTAGATTTTCTATTTGTAGTTTTAATATCGACAACTGTTACTGGATTCCCTCCATAACCTTTGATAAGTGGCATTTTCACACGAATGAAATCTTTACAATTCGTTGGGGATATAACAGATACCTGGGCACCCGTATCTACAAGAAAATTAATTTAATTCATAGTGTCTTTCATTAATAAGAAATTTGAAGGTTTATTTAATGCCCTGGTCCCATGCAACGGAGGACAATTTAGTTTTTTTGAATCAATTAATTAAAATGACAATCAGGACCAGAGTACAAAGTTGCATTCAATCCAAATTTTGAACGATAATAAGATACTTTTTTAAATTTTTCAGATGTTGAGGACTTCGAAAAGGCTCCACTAGGTCTCTCCTTCATCAAAGGTGCAACAGTGGGAGAAGAAGATGGATACTCGACAGTAGAAATGGAAGTGTTTTTGACTTCCTTCGCAGCCGTACACATATCTGCTAAATTCTTAGTCGTAAGTGTTGATTGTGTTCTCAAATATCCCTGTTGTTCCTTTGGAGCATTCCTTATTAGTGCCTCTTTAATCAAACATTCACACAAATCCTTTAGGTATTCCTCATCCAGAAGATGTTCAACCTCATCTTTTACCTCCATTCTCGAAAGTCCGGAAGTATCAACCATCATGTCGACTATTCTTTTAATCCTTGCGGGAAATGATAGTCCATATCGGACTAATATGGATTTCATCGCTCCCTCATAAGCAAGATTCTTCTGACAAATAGGAATTATATTGAAAACCTCAGCCGGCAATGTTGACGTCATAAGACTTTATTTAACTTTGGTATGACAAATATCCCTCAATGCAAAATCAAGTTCAATTCTCTGGAATCAGTTTTCAACATCCAAAGAACAGAACCTAGGAAGAACAAAAAAAAAACATGAAAAAGGCTAGATTATATGTGACAAAGACGTGACGAAATATGACAAAACGGGACGAAAGTATCACTCAATGGGGACTTGATCATAAATTTAAGGACGTTTTTTATGTACAAGGTGAACTCGAAATACTGTAAAATGAATAATCATTTATTATATATAATGATAGGACCGTAACAACAGTATTTTATACACACATGATAAGTTTATCTTACCCTTAAAATCTACCCAACTCTGTCATTTTTGAATGGTGTATATTAATACTGTGTGAAAACGTTAATACCAAAAACAATAATGCCTAAAAGGAATTTGGTACAAGGCAAATTTATTTAAATTCTTTAAATTTATCAAATAAATGCATTTAAATATTATTGCATATTGATTAAGCCAACAATTCAATTAGGAGAATCTCACGAAAGTATATACATTTTTTTTCAATCAAAAATCCCATTATTTTATTCAATCAAGTAAAAGCTTATTGGTAGATTTTGGGAAAGATATATTTTTATACATTTACTCATCTGTCTATACATTTTTTTTTTCCTTTGGTTATTTTGACTATTTTTCAAATAAAATTACTTAGTGTGTTTTGTAAAGTAATATTGTTCATATATTGCCAGATTGAAGCCACCTTTCATCTTTCAACAAACAGAAGTAATTCTAAAATAACTTTACTTGGCACCATCCTTAATATATAGGGTGGTCCAGATAAATTAGGGAAATCTTTAAAGGCTTATAACTAACGAACTAGACTGGGCAAAAACAATAGATTTTTATTAATTGAAAGCTCCATTTAATGAAACTTAATTATTTATATTTGAGGTCTTCCTCTCTTAATAACCTCACCCACACGGTGCTGGAAAGAATATAAGGGAAATATTATTAACTATTTACCCAACCTTTCTTCCTTCCAATTGATATAACAACTAAATTGTGTGCCTAACTATGTTATGAATTATTAAATTGATACCCAAAGTTGCCTACTATTTTTAACTTTGTCCCATTTATACAAACTGAGCCATATGCCAAAAAGCAAAATCGTGCCATATAAGGATTTTGTACTATATAAGTAGGATAATTGGAAACCAATTATCTGATCCTTGTAAATATAATATTAAAATTATTGTCTACCCTATTTAAATAAGAATTTGTTATAACACATATTTAGATCTGATTTATAATGTAGTTGGACGTTAGAGATACATATTTTTGATGGACAGTAATGGCTTGAGTCCTTTTATTTGACAGCCCAATTTGGGGATCCAAATATACAATGAATTTAATAGTAACATCTGCACAGTGTAGAATACCATTCCATCTTCTTGGACAGAATGGAGATATTTTTCCCCCCTTCTCCTTGAAACCAAAATTTATCTACGTAAATAAACATAATAAATTAAAAACAGTGATTCTTACATAGTTATCCAACAATAACATCGGAGATAATTAAATAATAATTAGCGTTTGAACTAATATAAATATAGGAATTAAAAAAATTATTACGAAATACCGAAAAAAAGTTAAATAAACAAATTTCAACACTATATTATTGAATTATTTTCTGTTGCTTCTTCCTTTCAATTGATAGCTGCGTTGCCTTCCTAGTTTTTTATATATATCCTATCAGTATTGCATTCTCATCAAAACTGTCCATCATTGATATTGATCTCATGATGAAATTCTCCATCCCTCGATGTATTGCCTTTTTAATAGTTTTGCCACGTTTTTAGCTATAGCTCTACAGGGTTCACAACCTATCAATACCGTCAAAATGGTATGCCCTCTTGAAAAATTGTGGAACTTAGGCAGCTGATTTTTTTGTTATATAGCCTGTTCAAACCTGCACCAGTTGAAAAAAAAAAATCAATTGCCACACTAGTTGTCTCAAATATTTGGAAAAAGCATGGAAGCCTCATTGGAATCCTCGCCAGGAGCCAAAACAAAACAATTGCTCGAACTCTGGGACTTTGTGAGACTTTCGTTCGCAAGGTTAGGAGCTAATTTGAATCAATGCTCGTCATGGTCTTAGTGGGTAGCTCCGAAGACCACGTAATGCCACCTCATGTGTTCCATCAAGGCCTCAAGTTCAACACTGATACCTACGTGGACGTGCTAGAGACCATAGCGAAGCCCTGGATCGAAATTTTTTCAATGGAAGGCCTTACATGTGGCAGTAGGTCTCTGCTACGCGCCAACCCTTTAATTAAGGTTTCAAATAGCTCCAAGACAATTCTGCCGACATCATCTCGGCAGACTTTTGGCCTTCAAACTTTCTGGATCTGAAACCGATGGATTTTTTTGTGTGTGGGCACAATCGAACGACAAACCAACTGAACCCTCTACAACTTCAAAGACGAACTTATCAGTTGGATGAAGAAGGAATTCCAGGAATTTCCAAGGGGCCATGCGGTGATGGCCTGTTCCCACTTTTGGCATCGTATATAGACTTTAATTGAAGAAGGAGGTGATTTTATTGAAAAAAAATGAACAGAGTCCATAATGCTTTTAGAATATGTTTTGTTTTTTTAATTGGATTTCCGGTTGGAGAGAAAATTCAGTTTAAAAAAAAAATCTGATTTCGTGACACAGATAACTTGCACACCCTGAGTATCTTAACTCTTCCTTTAAATTTGAATACGATGCCCTTAATTGACTCAAAAATGCTTATGAAATATTGGTATTTATCTATATATATTTTTTTCTCTTGGGTTTTCATCGGCATAAATATATATGTTCAGATTTTAAACAAAAAAGACACAGCCACAAACAACTTGAAACTTGCAAATGGAATAATAAACAGATTAATAATGACAACCATATACAAAAATACTAGGTTTTATAATAAATTAAAACACTCATGCACAGCTTTAGAACGTTTAAAACTCCTCCAGTAGCTTTCTTCTCCTTGACCTTAGTATGTACAAAATATGTTGTGCTTTTGTAAGGGCATCATTAACTTTTTGACTGTCTGTCCCACTAATAAAGGATAAAAAGTCATCCCTCAGGACTTTGCACCCGAAAGTGTTATCTAAAACCGAAAGAACGTCTCTATATATTATATTTAAAACAGGACATTTCAACAAGAAATGATTGATAGTCTCCATTAAACAGAAAAAGCATTTTCTACGTTTGTCTTTATAAAATTTAATTCCAATTTCCAAGGGTACCAGATAATTTACGATAAGTCAATCATTTCCTAATGTAGTCAGAAATTTTTAAATAAAGGCAACTTCGTGTAAGTTTCTCTTGATTTTTCTTGGTTTCAGATATTCAATATATGTATGTACATATGTATATTTGAAGTAAAAAAATAATTTTGTTTTTTCTCTTATTATTGATTTTTGTACAAATTGTTTTTATGTTGACGGATGCCTTATGTCTAAAATGAATTCAGATTGTCCCATGGAGAGTCCCAAAAATATCAGCTAAATAAAACAGTTTCGTATGAACATTAAAAAAAAATATTTGCCTTAATAGGTTAAGGAAGTTATGTTGATCATGAATGAACTAATATTTTATAACGTAGATATTTATTTAAATATACCCAGGGAAAACATAGTTTGTAGGATTAAAAAAAGGGTCTACCATTTTGGCGAATAAATAAATAAATTGTATTTAATAAAAGGAATCAAGTATCCATGGGGAAATATCCAGAAAAAAAAAAAAATTGTTAAAAGAACCATTAAAAACTATATACAAATGAATGGTTTCCTTGATTTATTCCCCAACCCAATTTCCAATTTTGGTGTAGGGTATCTGACTTAGTATTCCTTTGCACAATATTTATTATACATAGATACTGTACCGGGTGAGTAATTGAAATTATACACTTTGAAACTGGGATTTTTAACTAGTTATATTTGACAATCCAGGGATATACATTTACTAATATTTGTATAGATGTGGATACTCTCACCTGTTGTAATAATATAATTGGGACTCATGGAGTTCTAATACTCATCGACAAAATCCTTGAGGGCTTTGAGATTCGGTACCCTTGTCTATCAGGCCTCAATATGCGGAACAAAAGGAAAATTCAAGCGGGGTTTCATCTGGCAAGTATGAAGGCTCCATTTTTCGGCCAGTATATAATATGGGTCTCGAAAAAGGTTATAGTGTAACCTTTGCTATGTGTACCGGTGCACAATTTGGTTGAAGTACCATATTCTCCCCTGGATCCAGTCTCTGATCCAGGTAATTAACAACGTCCTTAACATGTCGACGTGCTCAGTTCCCCTTAACTTGTAGCATGTTTTGAACCAAGATGAGTGGTATCGTCAGTGCATTGCATTCAACAAATCCCAAACTATCACCGGTGTTAGTTGCTTGGTGGTCATGAGGGTGCATACTCCCATTCGATGCCAATACCATCAATATTCAGGGGCCTCAGCAGGATCATATTTTAGGGAGGGGAGGCTTGGTTTTAGATTTTTTTGACAAAGCAAAGTCCTAGAATTACACTTTTTGAAAATAAATTTGTGGAAAAAATTCCAAAACTGAACTTTTTTTTAAATTTGAAAAATTAAATTTTTGGGAAGGAAATTCACAAATTTGTGAAAATAATAAATTTTTTGGAAAAAAATTACAAAATTTACTGCTGGTCACAAAAATTAAATTTAATATATAAACTTTTCGGGAAAAAATTTCAAAAATCCTCGACTATTCCAAAGACAATAAATTCCGTAGAAAAAAATTGCAAAAATCCACAGGTAGTCACAAAAATTAAATTTATTACATAAATGTTTTCATAAAAAAATTTCAAATATTTAAACTTTTGGAAAAAAATTCCCAAATGTTTACAAAATATTAAATTTTTTGGAAAAAAAATTCAGAATCAATTCTTGGTTTATCAAAATTAAATTTTATATTTCATCATTCTTAAAAATTAAAATTTCAAATATTTAATTTTTTGTAGAACAATTTCAAAAATTCATAGCTATTCACAGAAAATTAAATTAAGTTTTAAAATAAAAATTTTCTTTTGTAAAAATGTTCAAAAATGCCTTTATTTGGTGTGGGTAAATTGTCTGCTAATGTCCCCTAAGTCTTAGGTATCTGTTGGTTTGTCTTCCATGCAAAGTAGAACCGCAATCTCGATTCTTTGTCTCTTTGTGAGTGCATTTTCCAATGGATTGGGTTCATTTTTGGGAGGGGTGGTGATGGGGGAGTACGATTTTATAGTTGGTCAGCAGATGGAAGGAATTATCCATTCCTCTTATGTGTTTTTCTTATATGAATTTCACTTTTGATGAATGGCCAAATTTTAAATACGTACCAAGTGACAGATTTTATTCTCAAAAACATCATCAAAAAATATTATTTACTATATAAATATGTAAATCGAATTTAAAAGCAAAAAAAAACCATTAAATATTTTTCTATTTTAGCAAAGTGGGGAGAAAGGTAAGTTAAAAATGTGTTAACTAATTAATTCACGTGCAATTTGATTACTAACTTACAAATGATGATAAATGTCCAACTTTTTTTAATTCATGTAATCATACAGCCCAATATTTCATAGACATATTTCAGTCAATTACATGCTTTATATTTAAAAGGATGAGTTAGCATACCCCAAGAACTTACGCTATAGCTTAAAACATTTATTTGATTTGCGCTCAATATGTCCCTTTTCAAATAACATCAATCAATATCTTATTATTTCATGGTAAGAATACATTTTTGCTACTATAATATAAATTGCAGCACCTTCAAAGGATTAATCAGAATCCTTTATTGATATAAATTGGTGTAATTTGTCCCTATAGAGGTTGCACCCAAAACATGGAATAGCATGTCTAAGTTACGAAAAATATAGATTAAAGAATATACAACTCAAAACCAATGTGTGATATGTTGAAATCCTGTATTTAGCTATATTTTTGATTCAATATGTCCTCCTCTACAATCAAATAACGATATATCCATGCTAACAAACAGATTGGCAGGTCTGGACGTTGAAAGCCGTGTCCATGACGTACCACACTGTCATGATGGCAGCTTATAGTGAATCCAAAATGGGGAAGTGTGGCGGACATTCTTCTTCAAGACATCCCAAATTACAAATTCCAGGTGATTGAGGTCAGGGATGTAGGAGGACCACATCGAAGCGGAAAGAACTCAGCCATATTTTTACTGCAGGAATTTTTGTTCTTCTCAGCTCTTAGGGGCGGATGGAGATTCCGACGGTCTCTGCAGCCTTCTTGGCATGGACACAGGTGGCGAGGAAGTTATTGCACATGCGTTGCCTCTTTTGTTGTTTCTCTGACATTTTTACACTTAGAGACAAAACATGTTTATTTTTGTTTCAGTTGTCGTTGGGTTGCGACAATGAAATCCCCCAAATAAACTAATTTTTGAAATTTTTTCTCAAAAAGTTTAATATTTGAAATATAATTTTTGCTCAAGAAGTTAAATTTTTGAAATTTTTCCCCAAAAAGTTTAATTTTTGTTCAAAAATTAAATTTTTTTTTTGTGAACAATTATGAATTTTCAAATATTTTTACAAAAATCTTTAAAATTCTTTCTAAAAAAATTTAATATAAAATTTTCATTTTTCAAATTTTCTTCCAAAATATTTAATATATTGTGAACCACTATGGATTTTTGAATTTTCTAAAATAATATTCGACAAAAAAAAAAAAAAAAAAATTGTGAAAAAATTTTAAATTTTGTAGGAAAAAATCCAAAAACGAAGCTACTCTCTTCCAAAACTTTTCCCACATTGTATAAATTTTGTCAAACTGTCAGGTCATACTTAATGTAACTCACTTATACAAAAATGATTAGCAAAGAATATCGAATGATAATATGCTATGCAGCATGTTTGGACACTGTATTATTAGTTAATTAATTTATGTGTGTCTGTCTGGGAGGAGTACTAAAAAAATATGCACTATCTATCTATATTTGGTATGTAAATAACTATCGAACATTATATTACATACTTATATTTGCAATTATGATGGCATCTTTCCACATTTTACATAGCGATTATAAGGGTCAAATATTTTGATTGTCATTGTAGCGCATTCAAAACTATCCGTAGACATAAACATGGATTGAGATGTGAAAATTTATTGGAAATTTTCGTGAGTAAACATAAAGAAAGAAAAGAAAAGGTATTTTTAATCAGAGTTGTATAGATTATGATCTAGAACGCGAGCAATACTTTTTGTAGTTACAACCTGAACAGTTATTATAATTATTTAGTTATTGAAGAGAGAACATCAAAGTAAAAAGTAGCGATGGGAATTGTGATTCCTTTTTAGTATACTAAAGCAGATGAATTAGTTTAATAAAAAAATTTGGTCAGTGAATCAATTCTAAGATCTCAATTAATTAAAATAATATTCAGTCATCTTTCTGAATGATTCGAAATGAAATTTAAAAAAAAAATCTGGATCCTTGGATCAAATTTTTTTTTGAAAGATAAAATTATAAAATTTTCGATGCATAGTAAGACTATGCTAACATTCGGCTTAGAAAGGCCATCTCAAATGAATTGGGAGGGAGTTATTGTATACATCATACATATACGGGGGTGGTCTGAAAAGTTTCTCATCTCAACATGAAGATAACAGCAATCGTCAATAAAAGCTAGTCATATCTATCTAGCATCTGTTGACAGTCACCAAAGTTTCACCCATTTTTCACGAGTAGTTGTTATGTAAAAGTCGTTTGATATGGCCATTCTAAGCCGAATTAACCTTATAAATAGATTCAAACAATTGCAGAGATATTAAGGCTAATTGTGTTAAAATTTGAAGACGTTTAAGTCAATCCAAACTCATAATGATTGATCCAAAAGCAAAAAGTGTGTTATAAACTATTATAGGGAGCGGGGATCTGATTGCCGCCTACTTTAAACCTTGATAACTTGAAGACGAAATTATCAAATAAAAAACCGGTTACCAAATGGGAAAGCTATTCTTGGTAGCTGACAATACGTAGTTCAGTTAGCATCATGTCATCATCATATGAGGAGATAAAGAGCTATAAGGGGAACAATGAGCTTTCGAGGTCCGCCGTAGTCTTAGCATTGGTTAGTAATGGAGGTGAAATCTCCAATTCAACGATTGTTTCAACCTTAGGAGTGAATTTACGGACTGTTCAGCGTATCTGTAAGAAGTTAGAGGACACCGGGGATGTTGATGCCACCATAAAGAGGGCACCCAAGGAGGAGGGCGCCGAAAGGAAGGTCAGGGACACCGACTTTGTCAACAAGGTGAAGAAGATGGTTGAGGATGACCCTACCAGGTCCATGAAGGCCATGGCGAGTTATCTGGGCTGCCATGGGTGTGGCAACAGGACTCAGCACCCTACCATGTTTCTAAAATCTCCATGCAGTGGTTAACCGAGAACTGTTATGACGTCGTAACCAAGGATTTATGGCCTCCTAACTCTCTCGACCTTAATCCTTTGGACTTTTTGTCTGGGGCTATATCGAGAGACATACCAACAGACATCCCCATAGCACCAAGGCCAGCCTGATGGACTGCATCAAGGAGGTATTCGGCAACACGGACAATGAGATGGTCAGAAGAGCCTGCGGCCGGTTCAGAGGCCGTATTGAGGCCGTAATTGATGCCAACGGTGATTATATCGAATGTATGGCTACTACATTCCTATATGCTCGTCATAGTTTTGATTTTCAATAAAAAAGTTAAAAATGTATTTTTGTGTTGTTTTTTGCAGAAAAATATTTTGGCGACAATTAGATCCCCGCTCCTTGTAGATTACAGAGAAAAACGGTATGTACTATTTGGAGGGTTAAAGAGATGGGATCATCGCTGGGAGACGTTCGCAGATTTACAAGGAGACTATGCTGAAAAATAAAAACTCAGAAAATATATTTTGTATCTTTGTTAGTTTGGAAACATTTCAGACTGGCCTCGTATAAGTATCAGGGGTATATACCCTACAGGTTTATTATTGAGATTAAAAAAGCGATCGTAATTGTTTTTTAATTGTTCCACAACTACCTAAGGTAATGTTACCTACAATCGATGAACATTTCTCAAGGTTTAAAGATACTATTCAAAACAAATGGAAGGGGGTCGAGGCTACCTAAAAAAACTAATATTGCTGATAATTTTGATAAGTTGGCTTGGCTTTTAAAAATTGGAGTATTAGCCGGGACATTTCAAAAATAGAACATCAAAAACATTTTGTTTTAAAGGTCAATTTAGAGCCCAATGAATTGGAACTTGGGTCAGTTCCCAAAAATCCCCCTTTCTTCTTCCCCAAACTAAGCCATTTTATTAATTTTTTATTTGAAGAACCGGTTCCTTTGCATTCGTTCATTCTCACACATGTACAGGGCCGTTCTGATAAATTCTGACTACCTCTAACTGATCCTCATGAATTAGGGAGGCAATTAGAGGTTTGAAATTTTGTTTACAGGTTCTAATAATACAAACACAAAAATTCATCAAACCAGTTTGCCATTTTCGCCAATAATTCGCTTGATAAGAGACCAAAAGTATCTATATACCTTTACCACGTCCGCAGGGGATACTTTGCTCCAGTATTTGATGGTGGATGCCTTCAAAGAGCCGATGCTGTTGTGTGAATTAACAGAACCTTCCTTTCTAACTCGCTATAAAAGAAGTAATCTATGGGATTCATATAGGTTGAGTTTGATGGCCAGGTGTGGGGGTGTCAAAATAACACTTTGTCTTCTTTAAATAAATTTTGGGTCTTGTTGAGACAGGAAATCGACACCATTAGCCTTAGCTTTCGTCTAAGGTAGCACTTCTTCAGACAGGAGTTCACAGTACCTGTCGACACCTACCCTCTCCTTTTGCTCGAAGAAGATTGGGGCATGACACTACAGTTGCTCCCAATGACCCCAAGGGTAATTATGCTGGCCGGAAACTTGGTTTTAAAGACATGGGGTGCATTATTTCTCTCTATGCTCACCACATGTCGTTCTAGATGTTGTGTGATCGATGGACAGTCCATTATTTCTCATCCGAATGAAAGATGATTCGGTTACCATGGGACTTCAAATCGTTCAATAACTTTCTTCCGTGGGCAGCCCAGCTTCATTTTGTCTGTAAGCATATTTCTTTAGTAGAGGCGGTATGAGTTCATCCTCAAGTAAGTGTTTATGGCCCTGGATACTTTTACAAAGCTACCTCGGTACTTTTTGGCAAGAGCCTTAATCGGAGTCACAGGAAATGTCTTCAAGGAACGTTTCAGGCCTACGAGGAATCTAGAGTGTGTTTTTTATCACTCAAGGACTTGTGATCTTTTCTCTTATATGTCCTTTCTCCTCCCAACGGTTGTAGACGTCGTAGACTGTGCTTTTTGGATACACAAGCATATTCTTGATGTACACTGGGCTGTATCCTGAGGAAGCAAATTAGATAAAGATGTTCCTCCGAGTCTACTACATCATAAATACTTGTTTTGAATTAAGAGTTGCAGAACTAACTTAAAGATAAGGCTAAACCTCTCTCTTTAAAACTGTAATAACCGATTTAAATGCTGTACTTATTGTCAGGGTGTAGTTAAAAATGGTCAGATTTACCTGAACGACTCTGTATAGCCATGTGTGTTAATTTAAGCACACTCCTAGTAGTATACTCAATAAAGTACCATGTGCTAAACGCATTATACTCCTTCACTTGAATATTTTCATAGTAGCTTAACAAATAGTCAAATCTGATTCTTAATTTCAAGCATATATTCAGTCACATCAGGTAACAGATATGATCGAATCTTATATATTTGACTTATCCATTAATATATTTACATTCACAAAATACAAATTCGTGTATACTATCCTCCTGGACTTTCTGGAGATTAGTATTATGATTAGAGTTTGAATAAAATTTAATTTTAAAAGCAATTTGATTAAAAAACGTCAAGAATAAAATGCTTTCAAATTTATATTAGAAGCTTACATATACACTTAAATAACTTTGTGTATATAAATCAAATTATACTTTTTTAAATACAAACTTAAGAATTATAAAAATACAAACAAAGTCCAAACAGATGGAATGAATCTTAGCGATGAAACATTTATCTAACATGGTCTGGAGTACAGTAATAAAGCTAACTCAGTACAAGAATAATAAGTGTGATTATAGAAAATATGTTGAAACTCAATTAATCTGAATTTAGTATATATATACACTGCTTGTAATCTTACTATTGACTCTCAAACTATCCCAATAAATATTACTACGGAAAATGATGTTTAGTAGGAACCAAATCTTGTCGCATGATTTCATACATAGTAAACATCTTAGTAAGCTCTGAAACGACAAGGTTTAACTGCTAGCTTTAAAAGTGTATTTGGAAAAATGTAAGATTTACTCCAGTAAACACTAAAATGAACTGAACTTTTCTTATTATAGAGTTTATTGTAAATTCTATTAACAGGGTCATCAATAAATAAACCTAGCTATTAGAGCGAATAGAGCGAATACTGCCCCCATACTCAGTACATAATGGAAAAGGGCATCAACCTAGTAAGTATCATGTAATGTAGAAGTTCAGTTGGTTTTTCGTTCGATCGCACCCCACACAAAAAAATTCATTCAGATCCGGTGAGTTTGGAGACCAAAAGTCCGGGAGAGGAAAAAAAATGGTCTTAAAGCCATTTGATACTTTTTTCGAGGTATGGTAAGAAGCTTAGTCCTGCTGCCACATGTAAGGCCTTCCATTGGCAATCATGTAAATCCAGGGATTCATTTTGGTCTCTAGCACGTCGAGGTAGACATCAGTGTTGACGCTTAGGCTTTGGCGAATCATCTGAGGAGACATGACTAACTTTGACCTCAGCCCACATTGCTGTTACCTCAAAATCACCTGTATAACCCTCCAATACCCTTATAACCTTGTGAACGAACGTCTCACTAAGTCCCAGAGTTCGAACAATTGTTATGTTTTCTCTCCCGGTGCGAATTCCAAGGAGGACTCCGTGCCCTTTTCCGAATATCTGGGACAATATATTCATCAATTAATTCCATTTTTTCCAACTGGAGCATGTTTGAACAGGCTATCTATCATCTGCCTAAATGCCTGCGTTAGCCCAAGAGGGGGCAACAAAGCACTGTTATAGATAGCTTGTGCACCCTGTGTGTAGAGGTGGGCACCTGCTAATTAGTTGCTAAACGCTAATCTGCTAACTTTGTAGGTTCATGGATACGCTAATGTTAATCGACTAATTAAATTATTTTAATGCAGATGTCTGCAAATGACCCACGGTTGATTAAAGAATCCCTCTAGGTGAGAGGCTCCAAACAACTTTTTTTTATGGAACTAAAAATTAATAAATAAATTTCTTTTTGTTGAGGGCACAAAATTATAACAAAAAACTACTCACAAAAATAATATAATATACTAATATTTTATTCATATAAATGACTTTGAAATTGGTTTATATCTTGATTTTCATTTTTGGATATTATTCAAATAAAAGGGATTTGTATCATTTTAAGATAAAAGTTAATCTATTCTCACTCAACTATAGGCAATCAATTTTCGAGAAAAAAATCAAAAGGGGATGACGGTGATGTTCATCAAACATACTTATTGAACTAATTATACTTTGATGTCTATTTAAACAAATAATATGCAAATTTACATATCATGATTAATGGGATTAATTATTCAAGACTGAAGACTGTATAAATCTGTATATATATAAAAGTAAAATTGTATATGTGTATGCGTGTAGATATCCTTTGTACGTTCCCACACCATTGAACCTAGGAGGCTGAAATTTTGCATGGGTCTTTCTTTTGAGCTGGGAAAGGCTAAAACGGGGGTGTCGATTTTTGGAGAGGTCATATAAGGGGAGCTTATGCTATACCCAAAACCCAAAAACCGTTTTTAGCAGCTCAAGGAGACTAGATATGGGGTTGAGTTATTTAATCAATCAGTGATTACCGTTTCGAAAACAGCTATACCAATTACTACGTTTTTTAAATTTATTCAAAATCAAAACAATTATGGGCTAAAAAAGAAATGGGTGAAAATTGCAATTTCGTTTATTTCAGATGCAAAAAAATGAACTTTCAATAGAATTTGGGATTAGTAAATTGAATACAGTTTGTAGAAATTTATCTGGAATTCGTTTGCAAATAAATTTGCCAAATAAAAATTGATTTTTTACTGAAATATCTGTCATTCTCTGAATAATTTTTTGTTTTTCTCTCTTTTTTCCCCATTTTTTTCATCAACCGTCAATTTTCAGTTTTTAAAGAAGAAATGCCACAAGACGATGCTTTTTGCACTAAAAAATGCCGACGCTACAATGGCCATGGAGTAATTTTAATTTCCAGAACATTTTATTACATAACTTTTGCAATATTTGCAAACATGAATTAGTTATCGAGTATTATTTTGACAACATTATTCTTCATAAATTTTGTTTTTACATGTACGAAAAAAATATTTGTAGGTTTGTGTTTCTTTTACAATTCTAATAAATACTATTATCAATTTTTTGCAAAATAAGTGCACAAAAGTTTTTTGCAATTTTCCTCGTGAATTTCCATTTGGGAACTTTTTGAAGAAAATAAATAATGAACTTCTCATCTAGAATATTTTTTAGATGCATATATGTTGGTATGTTATTTCAAATTTATAACACATTTTTTACCTTTGTAAACTTTAATAAGTTTTTTTTTTATAGGGGGCGAGAAGAGAGGAGTTGCGATGTGATACTCTGTCGGTTACCTTACTTAACCAGATTGATATAGTGTGAAGAATCAAAGATAATTAGAATTATCAGGATCTTTTTCGACAACAACGTAACATTCATATTATAATTATTAGTATAAAGAAGTATTTTCTGATTTTTTATTTTATTTTCTTAAATAATTTGACCATTTTCAATGTGATTTCCCGCTCCCTCCTTAGCCCAAGCAACGCCGGGTAGCCCTTAGCTAGTATATAATATATTCAAGTGGCAACGAATAATTATTATTCTTTGCACATAAAATTTTGAATCAAATCAATAAAAAACTTGTAAACAAATCAGCTGTGCTCATCACAGTCGTTATTGTATCTCTCAATCTTTCCTCAAAAATAAGAAGAAAAAAATATTCAAAAATGATTCAATATGGCGATGGTCCCTAACCTTTTCATCACTGCAGCTTAAGGTGGAGTCACTTTTTAAATTTTAGAAATGTGTAGCTGCGAGGATCGGAAATTTTTCCTCTTAGGTGAAAGACATCGTATATAAATTTTGAACGGGGCTGAAAAGTATCTAGAGGTACGTCAACGACTTTGAAATTTTACAATTTTTTTTCAAATAAAAGTGTTTTTACCTCAATATCAACTAAACTTTTGATGTTACAACAAACTTTATAACACAATAAATTTACTATTGAAAATATTTTATAATTTTTTGCTAACGTTTTGTTCTAATTGGTCAAAAAGAGCAAAGATTTTTGGACTTACATTTTTTATTATGTCTCTATCTGTCTGTTCGTAAAAGCAATATTATCCATATTTATAATTTATATTTTCAAATAATTAACATTGACAAATTTATTACTTGAAGTAGACATAATTGGTTAAATTAGCATTAATTTGACCTTTTTCTGACCTTATTTGTTCTATGATAAGCCTTTATTTAATTCATTTGATATAAACAAAACCTCCGCAGTAGTCGTAATTAAAAGTATTTTTAGTTGAAAATTATCATCTTAAATCAAGATTATTCTGGGGTAAGCTTTAGAAATATCACAACATAAAGAATTTTTCAACACTAAAACTTTGTATATTTTCCTAATATATTATGAAACTAAATTTTTAATATCTTTTGAAATTAAAATTCTACAGACTTTTTTTCTTTTGATCGAGGACAAATAAGCTTCGATGATCTTCGATTACTCGGAGAAAGAATTGGAGCTGCGATTCATCAGATGTTAGTAGACTGAAATATTCTTTAATGAGAGCAACCCCAGGCTCAGCAAGATCATTAACAACTTTTAAATGAATGATATTATCAAGAGTTTGTCAGTAGTAATCTCGATCGTTCCATAAGTCAGAATCGTCTCAAGAAATTTCTCTTGGAGGTGTAGACTTTGAAACCGTTTTTTTTTGCTTTTTCTGTAGCAAAATCTTCAAAGTTTTTTTATTTTAATTAATTAGATTGTAAAGAATGGTCATTTTTGATCTTCATTACTCAAATTTTGCATGGCATTTATTATACGTCTTTTTGATTCTGAACTTAATGCACCGTCAAATAGAGTTAATCCAACAAGTTCCTTGGACAAATACAATAAGTACTTGAATACTTTTTTTTGATGTTGAGATTCGATACGTCTGAATTAATGGATGAATATTTGAGGAGGGGTTTTATTAAATTCAGGTCATTATTAGGTGCACTTAGGGCTTGAGGAGCAGACATCCATACTAGGAGATACACTCTCAGTAAAAACACACAGATATTGCGTAATAATTTGAATTGAATTGAAAAACATCCAAATTCTTAGGCAGTATAAAGCTTTTTATAGCCATTGGGTGAGGTGTATAACAACCTAAATAAATTCGAAGAAAATCGTAAAATTTGAAAACTTTGCAGCCCTTGAGCTACCTCTAAGTATTTTACAAAAAAATAACCTCCATCATAATATAGGCATTATATAGGAACTCTACTTTCAGCGCAATGAGGAAGAAGTTATTTTATTCTGGGTCAGACGCCAAACTTTCAGCTTCGAAACCGCTTCCATGAGCATCAAGGAACCTTCCTAATATGCAAAAACACACCCCAGCTCCTAGGTTGTACAGATGAAGTACTGGGCCAAAATACAACTTAAACTCTAGCACCTCGTGTGTCTAGACACCAAGGAACCCTTTTAATATGCTATCATATACCCCAGCCCACTGGTTGTACAGGTGAGTTAATGGGTCCAACTCAAGTTAAATTTCTCCCCCGCCGCCTTCTTGAGCATCAAGAAGCCATCCTAATATCCAAAAATACTCCTCGAGGGCCAGGTTGTACAGGTGAAGTGTTGGGTCGAAATACAGCTGACTTTCTACCTCCAACGCTTGTATAGGCACCAAAAAACCCTTCTAATGTACTATAATATATAGCAGCCTACCGGCTGTGTAGTTGAACTTCTGGGACCATGCTAAGTTAAATTTCTCCACCACGGCTTCCCCCAGCATCGAGGAACCCTCGCAATACACCAATATACACCCCAAGGGCCAGGCTGTGCAAGTGACGTACTGAGCTTCAATATAGTTCAAACTGCAGTGCTCCCGCATTTCTAAGGATCAAGAATCCCTTATTATTTTCTAGAATAAAAGTCTGCACTTGGGCTGTGGGATGCTAGTCCCTGAGCCAAGTTAAATTCTACCACCAACACTTTCCTGAGCATCAAACAACCTTAATAATATCCGAAGTAAAACAGGTTTACAGGTAAAGTGTAAAAAAAAAACCTTTTTAAAGGCTGCCCCAAAGACCCAAAAAATAATTAACAGACCCGCTTCTAGAGACCTAAGAGCCGTTTCCTGATTTCACTTTGAACATCAATGGTAGACAGTTTAGATAAACTCTTTTTGTGACAGCGTCTTTCCTTCATTGTTAAAAAACTTCAACCGCCTTACTTACCGGGTGGTTCCTTGAAATCGGACCACTTACTAATTCAATAATTTATGAAGATTGCCATTTAGTAAAATTAATTCAAATTTCGATATAATATAAAATAAATAATTAGTTATAAACAACTGAGCAATTTAGCTGACGTGCAAGTCGAGAAATTGACACTTGAACGTGATTCACGAATTCCATTCGCAAAATCTAAGCAGTTGGACATCTCCAGGACCATCGTCTACGCTGTCAGCAAGTCCAAAACGTTACAAGGAAAAAGGGCTCTGTTCAAAAGGCCAAATTGGATCCGGATGAGTTAAATAAAGCAGCTCAGGCCGATCCCCTCAAGTCCATGAGGGCCATGCAAGAGATCTCGGGGTTTCACGCCAGACTGTCCAATAGCTATAAAAAGTGGATGGAAACAGATTTGCGAGAGGCCACTTTTGACACCAGCAGTGAAAGAAACCCATCTCCTCTGTTGCAAGACTCTTTTGAACTCTTTTGGCTCCCAAAAGCCCTGATAACAACCCCTTCGACTACACCTTTTGAGTACATATCGAGTGGAATACCTTGAGTGTCCGTCATCCAAACAGCGAGGCCCTTAAAACCACTACCAGCTAGCACTGGACCCCATGACAGAGAACTATATCCTTAGCACGTACCAGGCCTTCCATCTCCGCCTGAAAACTGTCATTGCTGCTAAGGCCGGCTACATTATTGATTAAGAGAGCTCAGACACACATTTTGTTTAAATTCCATTGTTAACTAATAAATTATATCTTGTTGAAGTTTTAAATTCAAAGTGTTCAGATCTTAAGGGACCACTCGTGATTGGATTCATGATGATTGGACGTGGGACTTTATGTTGATGTGGGATCAACAATTAAGGAGTGGGGATTAAACCAATCAGATAGCAGATTGAAAGATTAAACGATCAAAAATTTCACACCAATTATGGAACTTTTAAAACTTATGAATAACCCTGTACATATAATTTTTACATAATATATATTCGTATGTAAAGAAGGACATTGAATTAATCCATAAAAGTAAAATTTAGTCTTTATTATTCCTTTGACTTGTAAGCATTTACATAAGATTATCCTGTAGAGAGATAGAAACAAAAAAATATATATAAACATATTGGAACAGCCTTCCCTGAATGCAAAAAAATAATAAAAATTGGCTTCTATCCAAGACTTATATGAACATATCATTTGTATTTGTTTACTTTTGAGTCAAAATTATAATAATGACCGAATGGGATCATTTTGATCTTGAGTTGGTTTTGTTCATTTTTTCATCATTTACCTTTTATGGATCACTTGTAATCCATTAAGCGGGTTGTGGAGTAGCCTATTGTTGCTAGGGTTCCGATGGGGATCATTCTAAATAGTTGGAATAGGAAGAAATAAAGAAAGGTTCAATAAGAAGAACATATACTACCAACTATTTCAGTATTTTATGACGCCACATAGACTACAAAAATTGATATTATTATTAAAAGAATAACCAAGAAAAGTGTATTAATATATGAACCACGGGAACATCCTTGTAGATCCCGTCAGACAAAAAATGAAGGAACCCAACCAAGTCGCATTTCAATTTCTTTAAGTGTTAGGTTGCAATCGTCTCTTTGAGAGATTTATGGAGTTTTTACTCAAAGTCGGAGTTACAAAATTCCTAAAAGTTGAATTTGCAGAACTGACTGTGTTTATTAAAATTTAATTGTTTGTGTTATTTCTTCCTCTTTTCTCTCAGATACAGTGTGAACATTGTTAAAAAAATGGTTCGAATTCATCATAATAATAAACTATATCTATGAATATTTTTTATCCAAATTGAATTAAAATACCCTCATTTCAAGTATTCAATGAAAATAAAGTAATGGATTGCAAAGGACTTTAAGTTAAAGAAGACCCATTAAAACTTGAAAAAATAATCGTAAAGGTACATTTATACTATAACCTATATATGAGGAGTGGCTATTCAGCATAATGGCATTTGCCAAAGTGTGACAACTAACACTCCTGTTTCTCCATTCTTTAACGAGGCCAAAATAAAATACCATTGATAAACAACTCTCGTACATAATAGATACTTATATTTTTACTGAACGCATTAAATTACTAAATAATTTAATAGTTTAAATTGTTGTTTTATAGAAAGTAACTTTAAAATATCTTAGACATAGTTGCGACACTCAACAAAATTACATATTCGAAATCGCAACAAAAATTGCTAAAAATTATATTAAAAACATTTATTTACATTGCAATGAGAAACACAAGCCTACCAATATTTTTTTTGTAAATGCAAAAGTTATGAAGAATAATGTCGTCGGAAAAATAAGCCTCGATAATTGGTTCATTTTTGCAAATATTGAAAACATTATGAAATAAAATGTTCTGGAAATTGAAAATACTATGTTTTTACCACGTTACGGTTTTAAATTTTATGGCTAAAATGCATCGTTTTGTGGATTTTCTTCATAAAAATTGACTAATTTACATTTGATGAAAAATAGAGAAAAAAAAGAAAAGAAAAATTATTCAGAAAAAGACAATTATTTCAGTTGAACATCAATTTTTATGTGTCAAAAATATATGTCTGAACGAATTTTCAGACAAATTTCTACAAAATAAATTTTATATATATCCAAATTCAATATTTTATGAAAATCCAATTTTTTGCTCTTATAATAAAAAAAACTGAAATTTTCACCAATTTCTTTTTTTTGACCATAACTTTTTTGATTTTAAAGAAATTTAGAAACATTCACTGTTCTGTAGTTTTTTTGTTTTTTTTAGAAGCTAGTCACTTTTTGAATTTTATTATCTAGTCTCCTTAAGCTCTAAAAACATTTTTTTTGTTCTGGGTATAGAATAAACCCTCCTTATTTGACATCCTAAAAATGTCACCCACGTATTAGGCTGAACAGGTTCAAAGAGGCACCCATGCAAAGTTTCAGCCTTGTAGGTCTAACATATATATATATATATACATACAAATTCTTAAACTTCAATGTATTTTATGAGATTAAAATGTGTATAATACAGGCCCCTCCGTCTCAAACGTAACTTTTTTTTTTAAATGATGCACCTTTTTCCTTCGATGTTTAACCTTAAAAACTTATTCTAAGCACTTGTAAAAAGAAAATATGCAAAGCCAACCGAGAAATAAGAGTGTCGTAATCAAAAACATGGAGCAACGCAGATCTGCAATTCTGAAGCTATCCAAGAGTAAAAAATCATCCAAAATATCTAAAGTGCTTGTCTTTAACCGCTCTACTATGTATCGGGTAACCATGAGAGGCACATCAAAAGCTTTTTACAAGATCAAAATAAAGTCAAAAATATTTGGTTGAGGCAGTTAAAGGTGCCATGGAAGCGAAAAGAGATAAAGTGACCATCAATGGCCATACTCGTTAGTTTGACAGCAGCCAGACTACCATGTACTGCTTGGCGAAGCAA
Organism: Lepeophtheirus salmonis; assembly: GCF_016086655.4. Classification (NCBI taxonomy): domain Eukaryota; kingdom Metazoa; phylum Arthropoda; class Copepoda; order Siphonostomatoida; family Caligidae; genus Lepeophtheirus; species Lepeophtheirus salmonis. The sequence goes on along the minus strand of NW_027294245.1, from coordinate 14,835 downwards.
GACTTAAGCCTTAATGACTTATAGAGAGCTCCTCGTCAGGATTTGAAGCCTTTGGATTAAGTAAAGAGTGTGCCCTGGTGCAAATTCCTCCTCAACAACTTTCAGAAGCAAGACTCTTGTCCTCCACACAGCATCGACTGTTCCACCCTTGGATTTTGTTATTTTTGGACGCCTAAGGAGCAAGCTTTCTCGAGTTTGATACACAACAAATGACCAACTGAAGGCCATCATCATCACTGTTTGAGCTAACCTAGAGCCTAGATGTACAGATAAATTATTTGCAAAGTTCCTCACCAGGCTGGAAATGGCCAGTAACCCTTTCTGCACAATACGGACATGGGCTTCCCAACAATTTAAATGGCTATAACTTTTCTTACGGTTGTTTAAGAATGTTTTTTATTACTTTAAAATCACTAGATGCATCCTTTCTTTCATTTATTTTATTTTCATATTGATCTTTTTAAAATAAATATCTGACTTAAACTGATTTTAGTTTTGGCAATTTTTGACAATTTTTACGATCAAGTTAAATTATTTATATATAGACAGTTTTTTACCCATTTAGAAGTTATATAACATTTTTACACTGCATTATATCTATTTAATCTACTGTGAAACTTTCAAGGTCATACGTAATTTTTTATAAATATATTTATTTTTTTAAAACAAAGGGACGTGGGTGTCCCTATTGTCCTCAACGTTAAAATCCGTTAGGGGTAACTAAATTTATTAATTACGTTATTTTTTTTTTTTGAAACATAGTATAAATTTCTGATTTTTCTTTGTCTTTGGAAGCATAGTAGAAATTTGTGATATTATTAATATCATTAGTATTGTCAAACTAGCGACGATGTCAAGGAGTACAGAAAAAACAACTGAAAAAAAATATTTATATAGATCGTCAAAAAGGCAATAATGAGTTATTTGTATTATTCGATCAAGTTGACAGTGAAACAGAAAGTGAAGTAGGAATCTTTTGGAAAATGCTGATACATAATATCTGGCTGAAAAACTTATATAATTAACTTATGGTCCCTGAAGCAACAATCCATGTGGATTGCAACATTAATAATGATGAACATCAGGAAAGTACGGCAAAAACTTCAAAAACAACAATGAAATTGGTAACTAGACCAAAATTTAATTCCATAAAAAGATTGTAACTTGAGGGCTCAAGTTTTGCTTAATCTTCCTCAAGACCCAAAACAATTGCTCATTTTTGAATTATTTATAAATTTCATTGATCTCCTTTACCAATGACAGAGACAAGGGAGGACAGTACATAATAGGGACCAATATTATCCTACCTTTTTAGCTATCTTCCATCTTAGTTTTGACATTGAAACAATAGAAGGGATAATTTATAAATTATTTACATCATGGAGCATGTTAAAATGTGAATTGTTTATTGGGAATCACATACATTATCAATCTATCAGTGAATAAAAATTATCTTTAACTGTTGTCAAAGTTAATATTTTCAATAAATTACCAGAAAAATACCCCTTTTACTAACAATAAACTCCCATAAATGAAAACTATTATACTGCTCTTTATTTCATATATTATACTTTTGATGAGTCAGTGAGGCAATTAATTATTATGTGTTTTAGTCAAAATTTTCTATAGTAGTCAAATGATTTATATAAAATGTTGCGTGTCAGGTTTAAAAATTCAAAAGGAGCGGTACCCTCGTTCATTGAAAAGCTTATTTGCGCAATACTAATATACAAGTATGTAGAACATTTTCACTGACGTCATAAATTACATCATAACAGAAGGCGACATCTTTTTGGGGGTCTCAAAGATAATATTTTACTAAAAAAAAGGACAAATTTCCAATAAACTTTGATAAAACTCCCTCCAATGGCTTAATGAATATATAAAAAAAACTTAACACTTGCATTGGATACTACTTCATGCCAATGATAAGCATAAATATTTGAATAAAACCACTCAAAATGGCTAGATTTTTACAATTTTTTGATCGATTAGGGACTTGAAAAGTAGATAGGTGAATGAAAATATCTGATTTTTCCCTTGTAATATATAATTTTTATCCACAGCACGAAAAAAGATTGTATAATGATGCAACAACATATTTTTAATGCATTTTAAGGTGATATGTATAAATAAGACAATTCAGTGATACAAATTTGATGTGTATAGGCAGAAAGGTTGAAGTCCTTCCCTTTGTTGGTCCAATTTTAAAATTCAATTGTTCACTTTTTCCATAATATTGATGAAGAAATGGGTTTTTATTTATTATTAACTCGGTTTTTAGGCTCCCAAAATGTACGACATTAAAGTTGTGACGTCACATGAAAACGTTCTATTTAAAGGGTGCTGAGTAAATACATTCCATACATTCTATGGCAAAAAAAGTTCATGCCTTTTTTTTTTATGTAATGCTGTACATGGGGGGTTAAGGAATTGGCTTATTGATCATGTAGATTAATTGTGAGGAACAAAAGAAAAAGAGGAGAATAGGAGTAGGGATAGACGATAGTTCAAAGCTTGGGAAGTACAATGAAGAGATTTACTTCTATCTTCCAATATAACCGTTATATCCACGGCTTCAATTTCTACCCACTAACAAATATTTGTCATTTGGAATCCAATCCATACCCACTAACAATCATATTTTTCTCCCATCCATACCTGGTCAGCACCAGTACAAACTACCCAGTCTTCCCCGTACACTATTATACAAAAACTATTTAGGGAAACATAAACCGTTTGACGTCAGATAATATCGTACTTCAAAATCGGAATAAAATGGCTGGGGATTAATTTGGGAGGGAATCAATTTACTGAGAACGAAATTACATGGAATGAAAAAACAGGCCATGTATTTAGAAGTATCAACTGTTTTTTTAAAACTTCAACGGGTGGTCAGAATAGAAGTCAAGGAAACTCGTTCAATTATTAATGTTAGATAACAACGATATAACACTTAATTAAATTAATGTATCTTGAAAAAAAAAAAAAAAAAAAAAAAAAGAGACCACCCTTAGTGATTTGATAACATATTTATCGTTTTATTTTACATATATATTAGAACTAAAATATTTAAAACAAAATCCTATTATAATTTACGTGCCTTGTACTTTATTTGGGTTCTGATTTCTCAGAAAATTGTCTTTGAGTGGGATCCATTAGTAAAATAACATTGTCGTCAACAGAATTATATATACATATATTTTTTTTTTGAAATTTTTTTGAAATTAAAAAAAAAAAAAAAAAAAATCTACAGGTGTTTACAAGAAATTAAATTTTTTGGAAAGAAAAATTCAAATATTAAATTTGTTGGGAAAAAAAATCTATTGCTGTTAAAAAAAAAATTTTTTTTTGACGTTTAATATTAGATGTTTAAAACATTTATTTGTGTACTTTGCTGTATGTAAAGTATTTAAATCTAAATGAAATTAAATTTTGATCAAATCAAACTTCAACATCTATAATTTGCCTGAAAGACCTATTTTTCAAAGAAAATAATTATTAAAAAAAAAAAAATGGAGTAAAAAGCAAAAATCCCTTAATTTAGAGTGGGTCTCTTCCCTTCCAGGCCACTGAAGAACGCCCCTGAAGAAATACAATAAAATTTAGTCTTACAATGCTTTTAAAAAGAAATAATCGTATATTCTCACTATAATATGTAGACTGTTTGTACTTTTAATAGTGAATTGCTTCTTATATTTCATTTTTATTTGCTCTTGTTTGGGGCTTTTTACATGATTGTATGTATGTTCCGAATTCTACATGTTGACGGAATTTATTTACTTGTTTTTGCTTTTTAATATGAACATTAGGTAGGTTTTTTTAGGAGAGTGATAATTAATAACTAAAATGTTTCTTTATGTTATTTGTTTACGTAATCCTTCTTTTTCCATTTATTTTTTATGTCATTTGTGGATATATTTAACTTTAAAAAAACCCAATTCTTATTTATCAGTGAAGATTACATTCCCGTTCAATTCAGTCTCGGTCTGGTACGGTTCAGTCCTAAAAACTGATGAAGTTTGGTCCTTGATGACATGGCTCAACTTTATTTATTCTTCTTTTTATTAGTTGTACTACTCAGGACCGAAGGACCGGCTCTAAGACTGGACTGGACTTAATAAAAAAGGACCGAGACAACACTAGTCTTATCCTTATATTCTCAATTTCTTCAAATTTATTATAATTACTGATTGTGCACCAGTTATTTTTCTAGAGGCCCTGGATCCAGCTTTGTTGCATTTCGATCTCACTTGCAAAAAATAGTATTTTAGGCCAAGCTGAGGTCAGCACAATTGTTAATTACACAATCCGACCTGGGGCTAAAAGTCAACTCAGTATGTATACAGAGTTGGGATCCAAACATCATTTATTAACGATTTATTCCCACTTATTTTAAATTTACGAACCTTCATTATGCAATTAAAGAACATCTGAAAGAAAAATAAAAGAGTTATGTTTTTATCCTGTGCCTTTAAGTGTAAAAGTGTTGGACTACACAGAAAACCCTAAAGGATAATGATTTCATCTTTGCTGGTGATATTTTGGAGAAGAGTACAGAGACCGTTGGCATCTCCATCATAATTGCCTACAATAGCATTCTGCTAAGAAGGATCAAAACTTTTGTAGCAACAATATGGCTGAGTTCTGCCCTACCCCCCGTTGGGACGTCCTTCAGTCCTGAGCTTTGCAGTTTGGGATGTCTCGGAGAAAAATATCTGCCTTACCTCTCATCCAAACTTGGATTCGCTCTGAGCTTCATGACAGTGAGGTACAGCATAGACGCGGCCTTCTTTTCGCCGGCATGGTAAGTCTGTTATTACTAGTGTAAGAGGATTCATTAACTATAAACATATAGTTAAAGGTTGTATTTAAACGTATCAAAACTTAGTTTCGAGTTTTCATTTCTTGATTGTATAAAAGTCATGTTTCTTGTAATTTAGTCATACTACTCCAAGTTTTGTGTCCTTACTCTGTTTATAACTTTTTTAATTAAATTTTGGATTTTTTTGGGAGATTGCAGTATGTTTAAAAACTCGAAAATCTCGAGAAAACGAAATACTACGGGAGAAATCAGCATATATATATATATCATATTACTTAATCTAATAATCTAAATATAATATAATTATTATTCTCTTAGTATTATTTTACTTAATCTAACGTTGTAAATTCTAAACATCGTACACGTTTCAGGTCATGCATTTCTACAATTCTAAATATGGGTATAGTCATCTCTTGACTATTCCTTCTAAACAATTAAATATGTAACCTTAAAGCAAACTTATGAAACGCAATAGCTGCAAATATAAGTACGTACTTGTAAAACACTAAAGAACAATTAAAACATTTATTTATCATCGCATCCTTGAATAACATCTTTGTTTAGGATAGAGATATATGTGTACACATTCAAAAAGACATCTTTCATTTCTATTTTTTCACAATGATATCATTAAATTATTATTTATATACATATATATATATTCAAATTACTTCATCATATAACACCAAGACATAAAAACGCTTCCTTCATTAATTTTTATGAAAGATACTCAAATTTATACTGTATACATATGTATGTGGTGCTCGGGCCTTTACGAGACTTAGTAAAGAAAATTAAAGTACTCATACTTAGTTAGTATATATCTTCCTTTAGTAACTACTTCACTCTCTCTTTCGATCAGGGATGCCAATTTCCTTGTCTAAACATGGTTACCACACTTCCCCCTTTACAAAAACAAAAAAAAACCGTAAAACAAAAAAGGCACAAAATTTATTAATTATATATAAAGTATATGTTACACACAGAAAATTAAAATTATTTTAATGCTGATGAACTCATCGCAGGTTTCAGTGGATTGACAGGGATTACTTCTGGAGATCCTTTTATTTTCACTTTGAAAGTTGAGTTGTCTCTAACCAGTACAATATACGAACTTACATAAAACTCTGTTTTTCTAATTCTATCATCCCTTACCCAAGCTTTCTTACATTTACGTATACCCTTCGAAGTCCATCTTGGCTGTGGTTGTGATGATTAGTTCCAAGGTAACAGTATGGTTCATATAATTTCTCGAACTTAATCTGGTGTTGAATTTATACGAGATTCCCAAATGGTTTCTTTGGGGATACGTATATTTTCTTCATATACTATTTCTACTGTGCCAAACTCACTATCGGTCATTCGATTACTTCTCATCTGTAACAAGTAGAATGGAAGATTTTCATCCCATTTACCATCGTTTGCTCAAACTAATTCCTTTAGTTTTCTATGCCATCTACTCCGTCCTACAGACGAGTAGATGTGTGTTTGATCCAAAAATATTCAATGAAATTAGACCATATCGTACTTACCAATTGTCGATCTTTATCCGAATGAATAGTTTGAGGTACTCCAAAATTTGATACCCAACACTTCATCAAAACTTTACCACATCTTGTGAATTTTGGGTCCGGCATTGGTTCAGCACATATCCATTTGGTGTATGAATCAATTCAAGTGAGCAAGTATTTATTTTTTGACTTGATTCATCAAATGACCCAACAATACCCACTGATATGTGCTTAAATCTAGCTGATGGGGGTAACTGGGGGGGGAAGGTAACATGCTGCTGCCTTGTTTTTTTTGTTTTTTTTTCATTGATTACACTCTTTAATGATCCTTTTATTGCTCCATGTTCTAATACAAAGTTTTGTTTAATAGGTGCGGTTGTGGCGTATTCTCCGACGTGCCCAGCGGCTTCATGAATTGAATTGGCGTTTTTTTAATCTATAACCGATAAAGCTAGTTGGTCAACTTTAATAGAATTTATAAGACGTGATGAAAAGTCGACTATAGAATTTTCAGTGCCTTTTTTTTAACTCAGGTTGGAGATGTATTCTGAACTTAGAGAGAAATATTGAGTTTGTTTATTTGACCAATTTGGATTTTTTGCTCTCAATAGATCCACAATCGGCTTGTGATCTGTTAGTATGTCAACCTTACAACCTTCAATCATGTGATTGTACTTTTTTTTATTTGATAAATCGATAGTAGGTCAGGATCCAAAGTTGAATTTTTTTTCAGGCCCGTTTAACTTCCTTCTATAATATATGAAGGGTAGAATATTATTATCAATTTCTTGTTGCAGAACTCTTCTTATGGCCCAATTAGATGCATCAGTTGTAATAATAATCTTAACCTCTATTACAGGGAAAGTTAGCTTGACGAATTTGGAAAGGAGTTACTTTATTTTATTCAAGTATTATTTGTCATCCGAGGTCCCCAAAAACCAATCCAATTTCAGCTTTTCATATAAAGGTCCAACTATTTTTGCACAATTGGTACGAAACGATGATAATAATTTATTACACTTATTAACTTACTAATATCTTTACTTGTTGTTGGTGATTTAAATGTTCGAGTGCCTTCTTATATTTATCTAATGAAGCTATTCTAAATCGGTTGATATTTTATCCCAAATATTCTATTGTTTCTTTTCCTATTCCACACTTGTTAATGATCAGCACTAGATTTGTTTTCTAGGCGCTTGTATACCTATCTAAGCAATTGTTGATGATTCACTGCTTTACTAGATATGAATAAATCATCCATATATACATAAACTTCCTCCAACCCTTGCATTATGGAGTCAATGAATCTTTGAAACGTCACTCCTGAATTTTTTTAGTGCAAATGACATTCTAATATATCGAAATGAGCCGAAGGGGGTCGAAATTGTAGTTTTGCCTTTATCTTCAGGAAGCATGGGAACTTGGGAGTATGATTTTGCAAGGTTTGCAAATCTAATTTAGAAAAAAAAATGTGAGGAGTTGAATAGCTGTCCTGGATTGTTTGTTTACTTAAAAGTCTATAATCTCCACATATTCTCCATGATCCGTCAGGCTTTTTACACCATCTGGAAAGGCTATCTGATCTTTCAATTATTTTTGCATTGAGTAACTTGTGTCTACTATATATTGATTTTTTTTTATGTCTGTAAAATAATAAATAGACACCGAGTAATTATCATGTTCATTTATTCTATAAACATAATTATTATCAATGGCATTAATATTTAACTTGGTAAATTTTAACAATGTTGTCAGATATGGGGATTGACACATTTCCAAATTCCTGATCCGAATGTTCCATTATAAAAAGCAATTTTTCTTCTTTCTTGATTGATGTTGAGTTAATTAATTTATTTTATCAGGTGTATTTTGAATAAAGTTGATCTAAACTGTTAGTAATTAATGTGTTTGGGAATCTAACGATTTGCAGAAGGTATAAAAACTAACAATAGATTCTTTTCTAAATCGCGATTTTAATTTTGATTTTGCATTCTTGTGCAACTCCGCTTTTTTATGAAAATTTGATTAAATCTTCACATGGATTCGTGTTTGATGGGAATATCAATTTACTTTGTATATAAGATTCCGCAAGTCCTACTTTAGCTTGTAATAATTCAATATATTTATCCATTCAATATCCTTCCACCGGAGCATACATTTCAGAAAACATACTTATAATATTATCATCAGGCGCATCTCTGCTTCCGTCGAGCTCCTATTCGTCGAAGTGACCAATTACTTCCTTAGACAATCCTGATATCAGATGGAAGAATTTGGTCTTTCAAACCTTTCAGATGAAATTGTGCTTCTAGGTGCATGAACCATTGTTTGGGGTGTTTTGTCCAAAAAGGAACAAACTTAACAGAAACAGCTTTATTTTCTATAATCACATTCATAATGGTCAATTTTATTTCTTCTTAATGTTTATTGACCTTCGTTGCGAGCAGGATTACAATATAAAGCCTTTATATTATATTATATATATAATTATGAATTTGAAAAGAAGAGTTATAAACTTTAAATAACATACAAAAAATTGCCAAAGTCCAACTGTTATGTTTGTCAAACAATTGCAAAATCAAAATTTGTGAGGATAATTAAAAAAAAAAAACTATCTTGCAATCATATTGAAAGAAAGTAGTAATAAGTATTTATTGGCATTGTAAAGGGGAAAACAAACGTAATAAGATTTTTTCTGTAATTACAAAAACAAAAAAAGTTTTTGAGAATAATGTCGTCCAAAAATGACAATCGATATTGTTACCGTATTTACCTGTATATATCAATTGTATATATTTCTTGTCAAAATGTAAATCACAACCCTCGTAGTCCCTGCCCTGGCTAACAAACATATTTGCTGTCAAGCAAATAGATAGGGGTTGACAAAATAACTTCCTTTTTCAAAAAGGGAATAAAACAAGTATTATGAATCAGAATTTTTTTATTTTGGTTTAAAAATAATAGTACACAATTAACGTTGTTGTTTCGGTAATCATATTAGATAAGCGATGCCCCCACTGTTCATACATTGAACATTGGTGATTTGTTCATTTTTTATTTCTCTTTCAATAAATTTTCATTAAGAGGTTTGAGATGTACATATATCTTCATAATAAGGTGCAAACATTAATTAGCAAAATATGTTATTTTAAAGTTGTGGATTATAAGTTAAATGATAAATTAGTTATTGGGGATTCTGAAAAAAAATCTTAGAAATGACGGGGTTTCCGAAAAAAGACGGTTAATCGGGGAATCCATCTTGTTTTATTTAAAAATCAACTTATAAGGTTGAAAAAAACTTGCCCTCCAGACCCCAGGAATCTGTTCTGATCATAATGAAACATAGACCTTGGTACGTAGCTGAAAATTCTGAAAAACTTTCAACATATAGTTCTAAATTCTGTATCTGCCTCCGTTTTTGAACTTGATTTTTTATTATGGGACACCTCATACATCCTTCAAGTATAATATTATATTATTGTAGATTCTGACAAACCATAACTTGGCAATATTTATTTTTGACGGCAAACACACGTTTCTCACTACTTCAAAAAATGATAGCAACTGACTCTATTTCTAAGAAAGCTTTAGAAATGGACCTTTAAAATGATACCATGTCCACCCTACTATTTCCACAGCCTGATTGTCACTCATTATGAAAATGAAGTTATTTTGTCAGACACTTTATTATACATTTCATATTGATCTATAAATAAACAACATTTATTATGTACTTATGAGTAATATAATTCGGACATTTGAACTTTAAAATGTGCAATAGAAAATATACTTATCAGTTATAGATTTTCATCCGAAAAAATCAAGTATTATATCCTCAATACATCAAAAATCCAAAGGAAATTACAAGTAAGGCCACACAAGTTACAACTTGTACAATATTGAAAGTTTGTTCAGAACTTAACCCCTGCGGCATATTTATGTTTACACTTAAAGAAAGGCTCACAGCTGGAGTTTGAATTTTATGAATTTTACAAAAGTAAGGTTGCATTATATTCTAATAATTGTTTGCGATCGTTTTTATTTAGAAATATTGTTTGTATCATCTAAGACGACACAATGGAAGCCAAAAATTTAATTTTCTGGAAATGCTCTCGCTCAGGAGATCCCAACCGAGATTGCCAATGATCTAAGGATCAGTTGTACATTAAAAACAATTTGATACCCAAAGAACAGTCTGAGAAAAGTCGGAGACAAACACTAAAAACAAATACCATCATTATGCGTGTCAAAAATCGTCTTGCTAGAAATCCAATAAGGACAATTAGCAGTATGGCAAAGAAGATTAATATGAGCGAGGTTGTGCTCCGAAGGATAATTACAGATGACCTGGGAGCAATATCAAGAGCAATGAGGGAGAAATATCTCATTACGACTGCCCCGAAGGAGAACATGCTGTCTAAAGACAAGCTTCTTTTGAATGTGCCAAGAACATGTGTCCACCATGCTCGCTGATCTTAATCCTTTGAATTATTCCACCTAGGAAAAGGTAGAGGGGCTGCCTGCAACATGCCTCATTTGAAGTCCGCCATCAAGCCCACATGTGCTGACTTGTCAGAATTCTCCATTTATAAGGTTTGTGGGGCGTTCCGGAAGAGGGCGGAGATCGGTATTGAGGCGTAGGGAGGTCATATTAAAAAAAAATGTGGAATTTAGTATTAATTCAATGAAAATAAATTAAATTTTGTTTTCACTGTCTTCATAAACTAGTTTTGAATAAAGTTTGAAAAGCATTCTTCAATGTAAATTTAAATATGACTAAAATAATTTATGTGTGTGTGTGCATGATGTACATCCAGCTTAGAAAAACAATGATAACAACGTAATTATTACAAAACAGAGACGTAAAAATAAAATAAAAGTTGTTCAGAATTATTAGTTACGTAAGCAGGGCTAAGTTTCATTCTGATCAGACCATATTCCTGGGGTCTGAAGGGCAATTTTTTGTTTTGCTAACAAGTTTTTTTTTTGTAAAACATGACTGATTTCCCGTGCCCCAAAGATTTTAGCCCATATTAGCCCAACTAAGATTTATGTCTGAAAATTTAAAAGATTTGATACATTTTGCTTTGTTAAATGTAAAATTACGCTTTTGTAAAGTTTGTACTTTTTTGGGGGCTTAAGGGCCTAATTTATTTACGTCAGTTAAAACTGACACTGGTCACATAGGGATACGTATTCTCCCTCCCTTTCATACTAAATAATAAATAAAAATTAGTCTAAAAATGCAAAAAAACTAGATTCTATAATTCTAGACTTTTTAAGTGAATGAAAAACTAAATTAGAAATTATAATAAATATGATAAAATATATTTATATAATGATAACTATATACCACCTATATAGTAACTTGATTTGAATTATTTAATGTGGAAATCGTGGAAACAATCAGTATGGAGCCCAACGTTGCATTTTTGACAATAATATTTACTGGTTTTGATCCCTTTTTCACATTGCCTCTGATCCAGTGGTCCATTTTGTCATGGCAAATATCAAAATTTACTTTTGGTTTTGTTTTGGGGGTTGAAGACATAGTATTCAACCTTACCGATTTGAATCTTTTATAGTATACTTCCACTATTTCTCTACTTAATCCTAGGAAATTAAGTTTTTTTTAAAATCTTCTAGAGGGTACCAACTAGTATAGTTGATAAGCATCATTGACTGATGCATCTAGACAAAATTGGAAAAGACCTACTACCACTTATTACTTCGTAAATTAATAATATACTTTCTCAAATTATGGTCTAATGATGGGACAATTCCAAACAAATCCCGATGCCGATTCCAATGCGATTCAAGTAAAAATTCCCAATACCAATTCCTTAATATTTTAAATAATAGTTTAAAAATACCATTTAGGATCAGGGGCGTACACAGGATTATATATAGTCTTATATATATATATTTTTTTTTTTTTTGGGGGGGAGGGGGGCTTGTTTTTGTAAACAAAAAATTAAATTTCAAATGTTTAATTAAAAAAATTTAAATATACAACATAATTTAACAAAATTTAAGAAATCCACAACTGTTCACCAAAATTTAATTTGTAGGATAAAATTTCCAAAATTCACATATGTTCACAAAAAATGACTTTTTAAAATTTTCAAAAATCTCCAGTTGTTCTCAAAAAAGTTATTCTTTATAAAAAAAATTTCAAAATCCTAGCTGTTATCAAAAAAATTATTTTCTATGAAAAAATTTCAATGATTAAATTAGTAGTAAGAAATTTGTTGAAGATAAAATCAAATTATAAATTTTTGGGAGAAAAATTTCAAAAATATAGTTATCACAGAAAATTACATGGTAACATGGTTTAATTTTGTTTTCAGATCTGGATCCCCTAGTAATTTACTCATTACTTTTAGATCTTAAGATACAAACTTACCCGAATACAAGAAAGTGTAGATCCATAATATCTTTACTCTCAATGCTTTCCCCACAAGTCCAAGTTATTGATTATTATAATTGTGACCTCAATTTTTCCTTTGTGCTCGTTTCAAATACATAATTATACAAAAAGTCGTTAGTCTAACTATTTTCTTGAGTTTACTTTAAAAAGCTTTCGACTCCAAGTCGAGTCGTAATACTGTAGTCCAAGTTCCCATGTCTGCCTATAACTAAGTTATATATTTTTAGTAAATTAAATTCTAATACATACTTAGATCTTAATTTAAATTAAACATAGCTATTAAATTAAATTCTATTTCAAATGTTTTTACTAAATTAAGTTCTAATAAATACTTAGAATTTCATTTAATAAAAACATAGTTGAATTAAACTGATTAAAAACATTCTAGAACTTAATTTTGTAAAACCATTCTTGAACTTAATTTTGTAAAAGCACACTTGAACTTAATTTTAATTGCGTTTTTTGACTTAATTAAGTTAAATGTATGTATTCAAAATAATTATAGATACAAGACAGATGGAAAGTTCGATCATGAATTACAATTATATTCATTTTTGCTTTCTACGGTCAAACATTGCAAATTTCACAAATTGAATGATTACTCTAGAGTTGTTAGTATTCAAAATTTACTAAAATATTACTGTATAGATATACTAAACGAAAAAAAAAAAAATGATATAAGATAAGAAAACCGATAATGGAAATGTGAAAAGGTTGAAATTTTCTATGACTACAAAAACCTCGTCTGAGAAAATGCTATAAAAGTACGAAATATCTGCAAAATTAAAGATACTACTTCACTGCGTATTTCTTCTATGATGTTTAAATTTCCGAAATTTATTTATAAAATTATCAATATCTTGCATATTTCTATGTGTTTCATTTCGAAATATATAATTGGTGATTTTTTCAAGGTAAAGAAAGAGATGAAAAATGACTGGAAATTGAAACCAATTCAAATAAATAAGATTATTATTTTTATTTAAATTGTACCATTTTATATTTGTTTAGTGAAAAAAAATAACTGATAATTTATTTACATATATTTTGTATAATTTGTATATAAAAGGACCATAGACCTTATCAACACTCAAACACATTTATAAACGTACTATGTTATAGTATATTTTTGGCTATTTTCAGTGTTTGATATTAAAATATATCCTCAGAAGCTGGTGTTTCGCCATTACAAATTAAATGACTATAATAAAGGTATGTTACGCAATGCCAATTTACGGAGAGAAAAAAACAACTTGCAGGAGGCGTGAACGGAAGTCTAAATATGTTTTGAGGTCTATTTCTCTCCTTATTTAAATGAGAGAAATCAATTTAATGCTATCAATTTAATTGAGATAAATTGGTAATCTTTTACCCAGTTTAATTTTTTTTTCGATGCATTGCTTCGTTTAATCGCACAATTCGCTGGAAAATAAGGCATTTCAAGATAGACCTCAAAATCATAAATAAAGTGTAAGAGCACCTTTAGTTTTTATTACTGTGCAATATGAACATGCATTGTCTAAATTTTTAACTTCTTTTTTCTTTTTTCAATAATAATTATTTATTGTCTGAATAGTGTGGGAAGATATTCCTACACTCGAATTTCATATTATACAATTCAATTGCAAGCATTTTAAAGTATCATCTTTTGCACAATACTGTAATTTCTGATAATTTCATTGAATTCTCTTGATGTTTAAGAAAGTTGTGTTGTTTTATTTAAATATCATATTTTATTAGATCACAGATTTTGATGGAGGTTATTATATAAACAGTACGGAAAAAAATGTGTGAAATTTTGATGATAAATTAGGCATAATTTCATTAATATTGAAGCTAGAGACACGATTTTTGAATCAAAAATGTCTTTTGTAACATTATCTATTAGATAGAACAGGTTTTAAAGGAAAAGGAATGAATTTGATTTTTTTTGTATATAGCAATATATTATCAGTACATAGTTCAACAGTAAATGAAATAATTATTATCAAATAATTAACTTTTCAAGGCTGCAAATATATATATATAATAAGAATAAAGGTTGCTAATTAATTGTAGTCTCCAATTGA
>NW_027294244.1:0-716 GCF_016086655.4 Lepeophtheirus salmonis | reverse complement strand
TATATTTAAAATTTAATTTTATAATTTTTTTCTTCCAAATTTTATTTTTGTTAACATTTTCCAGATGTTTGTAATTTTTTTCCAAAAAAATCAGTTTTTTGAGAATGACTATTGATTTTGAAATTTTTTTCGTCCTTGATCAGTCCTATCATAGACTAGAAACACCAAATGCAATTACCTTCAGGCGCGTCTTCAGGATTATATATATATATTTTTTTTTTTGGAAGGCGGTGATTTTTTGAATTTTTTATAAGTTAAAAATAACCAATTTTTGTAAAATAACAAAATTCCATAAATCCTGAGTTGTTCACAACTCATGTATGATGTAAGAATCAAAAATTTTACCCTCCTCAGTAGACACTCTGACCTTATTATAATAATTCCTTTTCCATAATGTCATCCTACATATTTTTTCTGAAATATCTAACAATTACTTGAAATTAAGACATTTGATTTGTAGGTTCTGTGAATTCGCCAGTTCTACCTCCAAACATGTTCCAGGACTACCTATGGTAATTTTAGTTACTAATTGATGATCATTTCTCAAAGCTTATGGATATTATTAAAAAGAAATCGAACGGGTCCAGGCTTAGTGGTCATTAAATTGGAGTACTAGCTAGATTATTTTGATTTTTAAAAGTGAAATTTGGGCTAGATGACAGAAATCCCCGCTATTTTACCTCTAACTACGCCCGTCTCAGCAAATTATAAATATG
>NW_027294243.1:0-508 GCF_016086655.4 Lepeophtheirus salmonis | reverse complement strand
TTGGAAGCAGTTTCATTAACTGGATATAAATATCAAAGCTTTACTCCTCCGGGATTCATTACAATAGTTCAATATATCTACATTAAAACTTAAAATAACATAATAATCTATAAAACGTATATTATTGAAAGGAAAAGGTTGTTTTCTTTATAGCAGTATTTCATTTTCTTCTCCAAAATCATATAACAGGCAGCTGATAATAACAAGGATCAGTACTACAATATGTTTCACTCCTGTCTTCTCCCATTGTTTTTTTTTTTTCACTACAAAAGCGTAAACTCAACCTATATTTGCGTCAGCGCCTAGCAGTTTCATAGGACATCGCCTTTATTTGAAGGCACGCGTTAAATACTCTTTTTCTTCTCTGTGAAATACAGACTTAAGAACTCCAAATATGTATCCATTAAATTTAGGAGAGGGTCAAACATTGACGTCACATATGATACTTTATGCTTGTAGTCTTTTTTTTTTTTTTTGTGCTTTTAAATACTAGGTAAGGTCTAAAGGT
>NW_027294242.1:0-3963 GCF_016086655.4 Lepeophtheirus salmonis | reverse complement strand
AAATAGAAATTCAACATTACAAGTAAATCGTAAACAGAGCTGTTCAAAAGTTATTTTTACCCCCACTAGTAGTAGAATTTCAATTATTGAGAGATACGCTCGAGTGAAGTCTCAAAAGTAAAGTCCAATATAATACGACTCCAAGTCAAAGTCGCAAGTTTTTGGATACGTGAGTTTTAAGCCTTGAATCTTATTAAAATCTGAACCTTGTCGATCATAGCATTGGAATTTTATTATGAACTTTATTTTCGAGATTTTTTTGTCAATTCTCTTTTTAATATAAATAAAGTTCATTTTTCATGGGCCGGAGCATTGTGGGAATGTCCTCTTTTAAATATTGTAAATATATACACGAGTGTTCTAAAATATTTATAATACCTAGTATTTTTTCATAAGGGATAATATATTTCTTTATTATTCCATTTGGTTATTTCATTCTGTTTGTGTCTCTGTTTTTTTCCGTTGAAAATCTGAGAATTCAAGAAGGCCGAGTAAAAATCAAATGAAAAAAGTAAGTCATAGGCTGGGGGATTATGGGACAACGAACGGTAATATTATTTAACGTTAAACACTTAACCCTAAAAATGGGATTTTACCGTGTCAAAGGACTTGGTAACATGACTAGAAATTTTGAAGCTAAATATATTTTGTTTCCACCATTCAGTGTCAAGTTTTTAATTGTAATTTTTTATATGGAACACACGTTTTATATCTGTTTATATACATATAAAGAAAATGTGTGTTCGTCCTTTATAGGTTTCCTCACCGTTGAACCTAAGAGGCTGAAATTTTGCATGGCTCCCTCTTTTAAATCTGTTCAGGCCAAGACAGGGGTGTCGATTGGTAGGTAGGGATTATGCTATATCCAAAACACAAAAACCCGTTTTTTGGAGCTCAAGGAGACTAGATATGGGACTAAGTTATCAATCCAAAAAAGGAAAAAAAATCTCACAGTGAATGTTGATTTATTCAGTCCAAGATCGTAATTTTTACATTATTGAAAATTCAAACGAAAATACAGGTACATTGTTGGAATCAATTAAAAGTATAAGATTTTCAAAATGAATAAAAAACAATATTGCACATGTGTCAACATAAAAACATGTAAACATTTTTTTTGAAGATGTATTTTTTCTTCACTCTCTAGACTCTTCAAAAAATAAAAAAAGAAGTTTTGTGAAAGAAATTGAAATCTGCAAAAATTGTAATTTCGTTTTTTTCAGGTGCAAAAAAAAAAGAAGAACTTTTAATGAAATATTGAATTAATTTGTAGAAATTAGTCTGAGAATTCGTTTGCATATAAATTTGACACATAAAAATTGATTAAAATGTATTTTTCTGAATATTTTTTAAATTTAATTTCATTTTTTGTCACATTTTTTTACCTCATTTATTCATCAAACGTCAATTTAAAAAAAAAAAAAAATGCCACAAAACGGTACATTTTGGACATAAAATTTTAGACTCTAACTTTAAAAAAGTATTTTCAATTTCAGAAAGATTTTATTATATATATTCATTTATTTTATCGACAAGACTATTTTTCTTTTATTTTTTTAGTTTTTGCAAGTACAAAAAAAGTAATGGGAGGCTTGAATTCCTCTTTAGAATTCAAATAAATCCTATTATGAAACATTTTATTGCAAAATTATTACAATTCTTTTTACAAATTTATTCGATTTGGAAATATTTTGAAGAAAATAAAATATGGATTTATCCTCTAAACAATTTTTTTGATGCATATATGTAGTTATGTTATTTGAAATTTATAACACAATATTTTTTTTATATTAATAATAATACTTCTAAGGTTACAAGAGGCAATAAAATAATTGCTATGATGATACTTTTTTCGATTACCTCACTTAACCTGATGGATAAAATGTGTGAAGTATACAAGAGAATAAGAATTAGAATTATCAGGATCTATTTCGACAACAAAGAAACGTTCATATTGTAATCATTAGTATATTTAGTAAATTGAAGTATTTTCTGAATAATTTTTTTAATTTTCTCAATTAATTTGACCATTTTCTATATGATTTCCCTTTCCCTCCTTGAACCGAGCATGTTCGTGTAAAGATTTGCTAATAAATAAAAGTAAGTATATTACGGTGATAATAATTTTTGGGGCTAAGTCCCTTCTCTCATATGATGAAAGCAAGCTCCTGCTGCCACTTCAAGGAAAATTCTAACATAAATGAAATAAGGAATACCGTTATGATATACGTGGATATGGAGTTTATATATATACTTTATTCTACACGCGGAGAATACAGAATTACTCTCATATTAATATATTATTATACACAAAATACACACGGAACATTTATACAAATAGGTCACTAAACCTATAGCTATGAATATATATAACAACCGTCATTAGCAATATAAAAATAGCCATAAACTCGTCAAGACACAACAATATAAATTCTATTCATTCGAAGGATCCGGAAAGGTTAAAGGATTATAAGGAGGGCCCAAATCAATCATCAAGAAGAAGTGGAAGGCAAAGGAGGACGGGAGGAAGTCAAGGGACTAGTAATGAAAAAAACCTATATCCTCCCTTGAAGACTCTATTGAACTCTTTTTTTAAAAACACTTTTGGACCCCCTACAGCCCTGAAACCGGGTGCGGCAAAACAAAATCTTTATACTATACTTCGTTTTTGCTACTTAAATCAAGGCTTTTTGTGAGTAAGGTAAAATTGTTTCTGTCATATAATAATAAAAAAAACAATCTTCCTTAGTGTCTTAGAAGCTGACAAAATACCAACTGTTTGCATCTTTAGTATTAACTATAGTTCCATTAATTTTGAGACCACAACTACTGAGGTGTGAGCTGGTGCATTATTGTGATGGAAAATGACTTTTTGCCGGTCAATCGTGCGCGTTTTTCTTGCTGCTCGGTTTTCAAACGGTCCAATAACCATGAATTCCTTTGCGAATCCAAAAGACAGTCGACATAATCTTTCCAGTCAATTCCTTGATTCAAATTAATCCTAAACAAAAAGAAATAGACTGATCTGCTTGTAATAAATATTGGTAAATAAATTATACTTTGTTCAACTTGCTTGTATGGAAGAACATAAATAAATACATGCTTATAACTAGTTATGAAAATCCGGTGTATTTTTTTGTCTGGCGCGTTTTTTTTGGGGGGGAATTGTTATTCTGAAAAATGAATTTTCTTTTTGTTAGGAATTGTGATTGTTATTGATTTCCTGAGAAGTATGGATGCCATACGAATTACGCAAACGACCTTTTGGATCGAATTGTTGCTTGCAACTCTTTGGTAACGTTGGTTTCATTGCTTGTGTCAAAAGTGGACTCTACTCTCTCACAAGTCTCTTTCCATCCACTTTGTTTATAGTTCTCTGGACAGTCTGGTGTGAAATCCCGAGATGTCTTGCATGGACCCTAATGGGCTTAAGGAGATTGGCCTTGTTTGTTTTCTTTAACTCCTCCTGTTAAAATTTGCCCTTTTTGACATAGCCTTTCTTCCTTTCCATCGATTTGCATTAGCTGACGCGTGGACAGTGCTTTGAACTGCTTTAAGTTTGTAAATGGAAACAAGCAGACAACGTTCAAGTGTCATTTTATCTTCTTGTACGTAAGCCAGAAAGACCAGGTTTGTTTTGTTTTGTTAAAGATTATTTATGTTTTAATATTTTGAAATATGAATTAACCGTCATTAGTTATTGAAATAATTAGTGTCCCAATTTCAAGGGACCACTCCGTATATGATGTAAAATAATTAATAAGATATTTATCCTTTGTTTGCTTTTTGTTCCAGACTAGTTTGACTTATTTAGATACATTTTTAAAGACATTTTTTGATTGAACTATATGAATAATGTAAATATCGTGTACAAGTTACAGTCAAAAAATGGGATGAATCATTTGAATCCATTTCAGACGATAGGTTAATTAATTCACAACTACTTATAAGTATGAATTTTGA
>NW_027294241.1:0-1264 GCF_016086655.4 Lepeophtheirus salmonis | reverse complement strand
TTCACCCTTGTAAAGCGGACCGAAAAATCTTCCTGACATACGGCACTGACTAAAACATATATTATGTAAGGGATTACATTTAAAAGGATGTACATACATTTGATCTATTAAAATATACAAACTCGTAAAACACAAGGTACCTACCTATCTATTTAAAACAAATCCCTACGTCATGATTTAAAAGTAAATAAAAAGACAATACATAACACTGACTCATTCAACTTGTACTCGGAGGACGAAGTTGATTAATGCGTCTTAACAATTTCGAGGGGTCTGGAACCTGACCACAGCACATCTCCAATCTTCTTTGAATCACTCCAGCTACCCACTTGGGTTGGCGAAGGCCGTACCCAACGGCACCACACGGTCATTTTGATTTTAAATTTTAGTTCGTAATGAAGGAGGAGAAAAAGAAGAAGGATGAGGAGGAGACGGAAGGTATCCATCCAATCGCGCGCAAACCGGCGTGCGCCCAACAGCTCAGCCGGCGTGCTCCCACATTCTAACGGCGTTGAAGATATGAGCTAGAGATAGCTCTACATAGTAATAATTCCGTGGATCATCCAGAAACGGAGGATCGTCGACTTGCTACGCGGAAAAAGCATCCACGTGGGAATGGTCGATGCCTCTCACATGTTGATTGAGTAATCAAACGTCGACAACAACATTGAAAATCTAGCCAGACGGGCGGAGACGACATTGGCAAGTCTTTACATGGGTTGAGAATATATTGGAGTGGTTTGTGGTCCGTCTTGATCTTGAAATGACGACCAATCAAATATCTTTCAAATTTCTTCAACCCATAAATAATTCCTGTTGCTTCTTTGTCAATTTGCGAGTAGTTAGCTTCGCTCTTTGATAGCTTTGAAGCAATCAAAGACCAGGCGCTCCATACCATTTTCCAACTGTGCTAGAACGGCTCCAAGACCAATAGGGAGGCATCCGTCGACAATCCCACAGCAGGGAGGTCACGTGATCCTGATCCCATCCTCGTCGCCAATGTTGCGTCTTGACGAAAGTTAAGAGGTTCCAATTGTTTTAACCAATGAATCCAGGACGACCGGGAGAGATGAGATGAAGGAATGCGTGGAGGAGTAAAACACTTTTTACAGGAACATCTGTCTTCTTATTAATACAAAAAACCTACTCGTAATTTATTTACAAAATAAGACGACTATTTATAATACGTAAAACACAGTACTTTAATACACTAAAGAACATACAAGAAAATAAGAACAAGAAAGGAAATATGAAATACATAACA
>NW_027294240.1:0-637 GCF_016086655.4 Lepeophtheirus salmonis | reverse complement strand
AATGTTATTAGCTGCTGCATGCACTTTTTGTTTGTACTTCTTCTGCACAACTGAGGATGATGAGAAGATATATATGAATTACAAATAAAGTCATATATTCACGTACTTTACATCATATATCAATCATCATTTTTTTATGGTTATTGCTAATATTTGCATAAATTAGTCGTAGTCGAGATACTATTAATTACACTAAAGCTTCATTTTCTACAAAGTCATCAATATTAATTTTTTTATTCATTTTTAGTTAACGAAATATACACGAATTTCTTTAAAAAAAGGATCATGTCATTAAGCTTTGCTTTTTATTTATAAGAAATACCATAATATACAAAATGCTCCTACATCAGTTAATGAACTGGTAAATACAGTTACTGATGCGTTAGAAAAAGTTAGAGTCCAACAATTTGAAAGTCATTTAAAGAATAGAGAGGCTTATAATAAAAAAGTAGTCCAACAGGTAATTAATGTTGACGATGAGGTGTTTTTGTGGGCACCACAAACTGACAAGAATCGTAAATTGGCTACTTATCAAAACGGACCATTTAAGGTTCTAAAGGTAATAAACGACAGAACTTTGGAGTTATGGTAAATATGAATTTAAAAATCCCAATCCATAATTTGGGAGATCATGGTA
>NW_027294239.1:0-803 GCF_016086655.4 Lepeophtheirus salmonis | reverse complement strand
ATAAGGTTTTTAGGTGAGCCCTTAATTAAGACTTTTAATGAATAGCTCAGTTGTTTTTAGACAAGGGGAAATTGTTTCAAAATTGAGTAACTTATAATTGTGCATTAATTCATTATCTTTATGCAAAGCAACTTTTATTTTGTCAACTTTAACAAAAGGAGCTAAATGATTAATGCCTTCTTCACAAGATACCATGCATTTTTCAATCTGATATTGAAGTTTCTGTCTCTTTGTACTAATTCCTTAAAATCTTTACATTCTATTTTTGCATGATTGTTTTTTTACTTCGCAGTTAGAAGGAAACATATTCTTATAACTCCCCTGCAAACCCACAGTGTTACGTCCTTTTTTCCATGAGTACATGTACTCGTGATACTTTATACTAATAAGTATGAAAAAACAATGTCTCTAAAGGAAAGCAAAAATGAACAATTCCTGAAGCCAACTTAAGAGAACCATTATTACTTCTTTTTATACGTACCTACAAAAATTTAATGACGTTATCGTGAAATAAGACTAAACTTTCTACTAATGTACATTTAAATGAATTGAATAGTAGAAGACAATCTTTATAAATCAATTATTTTGTTCGTCTTAAAGTTAGTATTGCTTTAATTATAAGTTTTACCTACATACCTAGTTTAGTTATATTTATTTTGAGAGTGGAATGCAAGAAAGTCATCATTCCATATTAGCGGAATAATAAATATAGGAAAATGATTCATCATGAGAAATGTACAATTTTAATTCAAGAATTTCAAATTATGTTTTTTGTTATTAATAAAGCTTTATAACATTTTCTT
>NW_027294238.1:0-742 GCF_016086655.4 Lepeophtheirus salmonis | reverse complement strand
AACGGCCTCTGAACAGGCCGTAGGCTCTTCTGACCATCTTATTGTCCATGTTGCCGAATACCTCCTTTATGGAGTCCATCAGGCTGGTCTTGGTGCTATGGGGATGTATGTTGGTATGTCGCTCGACATAGCCCCAGACAAAATAGTCCAAAGGATTAAGGTCGGGAGAGTTAGGAGGCCACAAATCCTTGGTTACTACGTCATAATAGTTCTTGGTTAACCACTGCATGGAGATTTTGGACACATGGCAGGGTGCTGAGTCCTGCTGCCACACCCAGGGCCTGTCTCCAGCCCCCCCCTTTGATCCAGGGCAGAACACCTTCTCCATAACATCCAGGTAGACCTCTGTATTGACCCATAGACCCGTTTCAAACATGGGGGGAGGCATAACATGACCTTCACTGCTGACCTACTCCTTGGGTGCCCTCTTTATGGTGGCATCAACATCCCAGGTGTCCTCTAGCTTATTACAGATATGCTGAACAGTCTGTAAATTCACTCCTAAGCTTGAAGCAATCGTTGAATTAGAGATTTCACCTCCATTATTAACAAATGCCATGACTACGGCGGACCTCAAAAGCTCCTCGTTCCACTTATAGCTCTTTATCTCCTCATATGATGACAGCATGATGCTAACTTAACTACGTTTTGTCAGCTGACCAGAATAGCTTTCCTATTTGGTAACCGGTTTTTTATTTGATAATGTCGTCTTCAAGTTATCAAGGTTTAAAGTAGGCGAAAA
>NW_027294237.1:0-1135 GCF_016086655.4 Lepeophtheirus salmonis | reverse complement strand
ATAATCAAAATGATAGGTGCGAATATATTTTATAAACGATGAGGGTCCATGTACCCTCATGGAGTTAAAGGAAACCTGACTTTTGTTTAAACCGATATCGGGGTTTCACAAAAGAGAGCCAAAAACAAAAAAATTATTTTTATAATCAACACAATTGTGAAACTTCCGCTTCAAGGAATATAAAACTTCTTTAAAAAGCTTTGGGAACGATTAAAAAATTAATGAATTGTAATCCATATATTTAGGTATATTACAATATTGTTTATTTTGTTATATAAAAAACAATACCAACTCTGTAAATATGAAACGGAGAAAATCTACGGATCTCATCCCTAGTGAAGGTTGTACCAATGTGCTACTGATTAAAATGTCTTTGTTAATAGCCCCTAAATTTAAAGATCATGCAACAAATCACTCAAAATGTAAACTGGTACTCAAAATTTTATTATTTTATTAAAAACATATTATTACTTTATTTTATATATAATCTTTCCACATTAAGAAGTTTAAAACTAGCACAATTTTTTTTTAATGGTGCTAGATTTTAAAACTTCCTATAAAATTGGATAAAGCTTTTTAACGAAAAAAACTCAGAATTATTACCGTTTGGATAATAATGAAGAAATTCATATTTTGATTATGGTTTATTATTCTTGGGGGTTCTCAAAAAATAATTTGGTGTGCATCTCCAACGTTTGACTCGAGCTTCACAGTAAACGTTATAAGGAAAATATTAAGAAGAAAGCTTTATTTGAACCAAGTGAAAATCCTTCAAAACTGGAATGTTTACAATTTTTGATATGAAATCTAATAAAACAACTGGACTATTACATGGGAAATTTTGATATCCGCTACTTAGGTTGCCCAAAGTGCATCTAAGCTAGGTTGTTGGGCTTTGATGGTTTGCCTTCAAACCTTATGAAAGCCCACATTTTGTTCGGGATTCCTTTACAAAGAAATTCCATCCCGGAAATTTGTGCAGTAAATTATGCACTAATAAGTTCTAAAAGTCTTATAGCAAGTCGACTTACAGTTGGTAATGAACTACGATTAGGGGATGTTAGAATTCTATATTTTTTTGTAAAATAAAGCCAATAAAAAAAACTCTTGCGCCACCTATGATACGTATGAAGTT
>NW_027294236.1:0-3153 GCF_016086655.4 Lepeophtheirus salmonis | reverse complement strand
CAATAACCCCATACAAAAGAGTTACAAGTTTCTACTTAGCAGCCTGCACCTCATTCCATGATTTTCTTGGTTTAAAAGTTACTATGGAATAATTAGTTAGTAACATGGATACGTTTTAACGTTCATGGCCATTATTGAAATTCATGATGATTGAGTCCAAGTCAATAATATTTGGCACATCTTGTCTTAAATCATACAAGTCCTACACTTCTTAATATATGGACTTTTTTACTCATGTCAAATGTCCATTTATTATTTCGGTGATTTTTTCTCCTTTCCAAGGAATAATAAGGTAATATTTTTAGTAAATTTTTTAAACCATGGTCACATCTTTAGCTTTATTATTCTATAATACACCCGGGTCCACGGGTTGTGCACTATCTACCCCTTGAAATTGTATATGTATAATAATTCGTCTGTCTAATACATAATAACAAATACAGGTGTTTTGCATACCTGTTCTATTTTGAAGTACATAAATTTTTATTTAACACCATACATTTAATAAGCTTATTGCACAAAAAGTACCAATTACTAGTGTAGACGTAAATGGTACACAACTTTTGGGCCGGGGATGTATCATAGCATATAGAAGGGGTCCTTGGTACTAAGGAACGTCCGTGGTAGAGTTTAAATTACTTTTGGGAGACAGCACTTTTTCACCAAATGCTATTGTGGCCGGGGGATATTTCATTAATGCGACTACATTGTTATTTCTTCAATCAAAATATGTTTGTTATATACATCATGGAGGACTATATAAATTGCACCCTGTAATTTTATTGTCATATATATTCAGACATTCATACAGACTTATAGACAAAATTTGCTATATAAATATAGATTAATCTCGTATTGAAAATTAAATTCAAATCAATATTAAAGCTGAACTAGATCGTCTAGAACCCAGTACTGTTTGTAAATTAAATCTTAATTATTCATGCTTTATGTAAATTTCTTCTTTGCAAAAACAATTGAAAAACCAAGGTGTGTTTTTCTTTGCAAACAAAACAATTAAAGACGATAGCTTTTTCACTTTAAATTGCATTTTCTAAAGATTTTATGATCAAGCAAAAAATGATATCTTGAAAATCAACATATAATTTTTATTTAGATTATTTATTAATTTTTTTTTTCAAAAGTTGCCACAAATCTATAAAAGAGAGAAAATGTTCAAAAAATCAAATAAAAAATTGGATTTGATACAAAAAAAATATTACTACAAAAAATGTAAGGTTAAATTGTAAGGTTTTTTTGTTTTGTTTCATAACAAAAAGTTTGATAAATATAACATAGGTTTTGTTACTCTAACTGATGGCTTTTAATAAATCATTAATGTACTTGACTATAATTGCATTGGTTTAAGATATATCGCTATTCAAATATAAATAAAAATGCAAATTTATTTATCCTCAAGGCCTCAGTACTCAAAGTTGAATTGATTCACATATTCAAAACTTCATTACGAAGCTGATATACTGTCTATAATACCACATACCAAATTATATTCAAATCTGTTTCCTCGTTAAAATGTTTCATGGTATAAACCATACATATATATATATTTAATACAACTTGCGATTTCACACCAATTTTAACTTGTACAAGTTATAACAAAAACGATATAAATAATTTTAAATGAAGGATTTAAAATAATCGGTAAAAGATAATTCCACAGATGATCAATAAGTTAATGATGTCTACTTTGACTATGTTAATACAAATTACAAAAATGTAAGTATTCTGTGGCACATTATAAATACATAATAACCATGTAATTTTAATTGATCAAAATGAAATAATAACATCAATTGGTAACTTGTAATTAGAATGATGTTTGTTTGTAATTCAATAACACATTTTAAGACGAAGAAATTGCAACTTGTACACATTTCTTATACAAGTTGCAGCTTGAAAAATAAATCACAACTCGTGCACAACATATATATATTATATTCAGTAATGAATAATTTGCATGTACCATGAAAAATCAAAAATTATGTAAAAACGCTAAAATAACTGTAAAATCCAATTACATAGTCTCTCTGGGATGCTTTGACGTCATGTCAATGGTCTCGTAACTTTTTAAGTTGGTCCAAGAGCTCCTATTTTGTTATTTTCTTTATACCCTTGCAAACCAGACTGAACCCATTCATTCTGTTTTAGGTGGGGGCTTCAAGAGGGTTATTTAATGCTCGAGCGCTCTTGATGAGTTTATTGCAGCACTTTACTCTGTTTGCCTTGTTCTTTACGAAAGTCTGTGGTGTATCCAGATACTCAAATGCTGTTTGAACCCTAGATCGCCCGTACAGATCCGATGAACGGTTTGTTGCAGTAGAGTGAGTGCAACGCCAAGGGTTAGTGTCGATAAAGTCACAAACACAGGTGAAGTTGTCGATGCTCCGGGTCTCTCTGGGACATCTGGACAACCATTCTTCTTTAGAGTCTCTATTCTCCATAGCTCTTTCCAGTTTAAAACAGTCTGACGACTAGAAGATTGTTCTGGCTCGTGTCGTAGATTTTGGTGATGGTCTCCAAGACTTTCTCATCTTCCATAGACATCGCTGAGAAAAAGATTTTCCATCGTGTACGTTAGGAAGGCAATATATAAAAAAAATGAAACAACGATCTCTTCTTATACTTACAGAATTTGAGAAAGACGATGATCAAATAATTTTTCAAGTAGTATTTACGGGAGAAAAATTATGGACTATTAATGACTCAACCTAAGAATATTTAAATAAAAGAAATGGAAAAAAATCCAGGTAATTTTTTAAGTGTAATGGCCTTTTTTTTTTTTTTTTAAATTTTGATCTTGCTTTTTCCCACCTTCCTTCTTTCCTTCTCTTTTTTTGTTCTTTCTAGAGAACGCCAAACAAATAAAAATAAAAATTGCTTTATTAACATAGATATTGACTTCAAAAAGACAATTTCTATGATAGATTTTGTAATACTAAAACTTAGCTATGTTTTTTTTTTGTATAAGTGTGAGGAAAAGGTGAGAGGGAGACAAATGGTACACCAGAAATATGACTTTTGTAAATATCAGCTGTCTGTTTCAGGATTTTGGAAAACAAAAAATGATTTACTGATAAGAGGAGAACCTTGTCATTTAAAATAGCATGAGTGCATGAAAAATGTTTTAATTGCATT
>NW_027294235.1:0-1806 GCF_016086655.4 Lepeophtheirus salmonis | reverse complement strand
TATTTATTATATATTATGACAGCGAAAATTTACTGCACAGTATCAAATCTCGGCTGGGTTTGACTCTTATAATGCCCAATCTAATGACAGTGGAAAAACTTTTAACACCTCTATAAACGCTTTAGTAAATTGTTCCAGTATTTGAATTCTAAAAACTTTAGATTGCTTTAAACGTAAAGGGAATGGATGACCCAGAATCAAAATTCACAAAAGTATTGGTTTTGTTTGGGCTTCCAAATGAAAGGGATCCGTGGAAAAGATGAAGGCGTTGGAATTAGCGTTATTGAGTTCCAAAGCTCTTATTGCAAGTAAAATTACAAATTATGAACCCTTAGGAGTAAAGGCAATAAAAGCTGTTATCATCTCAGCTATTGCAAGATATTCTGCCTTCTTCTTGATGGTTACAGAAACCTCTGGATAAAAATATGGTGCGGAGCATTAGGTAATATCCCTCATGTGGGGAAAAATATTTGGACTCTTTTCAAATTGGATTGTAAGGTCTTACACATCACTTAAAAAAGAAATGGTCTTACTAGGGAGACAGATTGTGAATTACTTCTTATATTTTATTCTTGTTTCGGTTTTTGTTATTTGGTTGTATGTGTCTACTGAATTCTGTATGTTGACGGATTATATTTAATTATTTTTACTTTATGATATGCGTAAAAATGATTATGTAGATTTGTTAGGAAGAGGGATAATTATAGACTAAAATGTTTATTTATGTTATTTTTTTTATATGATTCTTCTTCCTTCATTTATTTCTTAAAACATTTGTGGACATAAAATAAAAACCCTTATAATAATAATTTAAAAAAATTGTTAAATCTTTTTTTTTTAACTTTATTTATTCATTATTATTCTGATAACCATTATATCGATATGAATAAAAATATTGTAGGCTTGTATTACGATTTCTTTCTTTCAGGTAAACTAACAACCCCACCATTAATCATCCTAAAATTTGGAAAGGGAATATTTAAATGCGTTTTAATAATTTAGTTGAATAAAATTTGTCATTTTTTTAAAATAAATCCTTTTACATTCCCTTTACATTGAAAATAATACTGTGAAGGTTTTTGTTTTTGTCAAACTATGAAATGGGACTTTATGTCCTCAAAATGGACCACAGAGTTTAATAAATTAAATCAACTTTTAAAAACGAACAAGTTCTGGTATTTTTTAATACATAACAAATTAATAAACATTTATCAATCTGTCCATGGAAAACCTAATGACTTCATCCATCGATCCAAGATTCATCTCTGAAACATGATTTATCATTTTACATTGACTCTAAAATTCACTAGTTTGAGTTATTCAGCTCATGCATTCTTATTTTAATCTCCATGGAAAACCTAATGACTCGTTGCAGGCCCGTAGTGAGTGAAGGATTCCAAAGATCCGACATTCAAGGAGTCCTCGGAGCAAATCCTCATAAAGTCAAATACTATTGGCCAGTGGCAGTTCTGTGGGGATTTCATTACAAGGGATTCCTTCCCACAAATGTATATCTCTCCATTGATTAATACCGATACCGAATTCGGCATACTACGCTCAAGAGGGATTGATATTTTTTAGTTCGATTACGTTTTCTCTTTCTCCACTTTTCTTTTCTTCTTTAATTGCTAGCTATGACAAACAAATATAAACACCTTTTTTTTATAAGATTATTTCAAAAAGGAGTTTTACCTTTTGAAATACTGTCAAATCCCTATCTCAAATTGACAATGATAAAGGGAGTTTTTTTTTGTTTTGTTTGGGGGGAAGGGGTTCATTTTTAAAAATTAAAGATCAGAATTTCAA
>NW_027294234.1:0-3137 GCF_016086655.4 Lepeophtheirus salmonis | reverse complement strand
TATATTGACGATATTATTATTTCGATGAAGGTATTTTGGCTATCATATAGAAATACAAATATATATACCTATGCTATCAATAAAATATTACTGAGCAACCTTATTATAATGTATTGAATAAAATATAATGTCGGAGTTTAATATTATGAAATATTAGGACGTACCTTTATCATTTTTTTATTGTGAGTTATTATATTAATAGTTTAAATAACTCCAGAATTTAGTAAAACTTTGTCGAAAAGACAATTTAATAATTGGAATTATGTTCCTTTTCAGCCAGGATGAAGATACATACAAAATAGACTCGTTAATCCTCTTGTTAATTTCCTTAAATCGTATTCAGAATACATTCTCCTTTTTCCATTAGTACAATAATTCGTTTTTTGGGATTTTTTAATTTTTTTGTAGCATTTTGGAATATACAACCCATATCTTCAAAAACTTTGAAACACGGGAAAACGATCTTGTTGTATGAAAAAATCAACAAATGCGAAAAACAAACTGCCCCCACCCCCAGATAATCTGGTTCGG
The DNA here is from genome assembly GCF_016086655.4 of Lepeophtheirus salmonis. NCBI lineage: Eukaryota > Metazoa > Arthropoda > Copepoda > Siphonostomatoida > Caligidae > Lepeophtheirus > Lepeophtheirus salmonis. The sequence goes on along the minus strand of NW_027294234.1, from coordinate 2,606 downwards.
ATTAGAATTACACATAACATTAGGTATGTAACTCAGAATTATGAACACCTTTTTATTTTATGTCTTATGTCTGTATCTGTCTCCGTTTTTGGAATAAATATCATAGAATAAGTAAGAAACTTGGACAGCTGAATAATAAAAAAACAGTGTAACTTTATATCGATGTCAAATAACGCCATCCTGTGCAGACAAGATCGAAAAATTCGATTTTTAACTCCTAAGAGTCACAAATATTACAGTTCTTTTGTATATTCATGATCAATTTTTGTAACCCAGAGGACGATCCTACTATTATTTATTATGCCAATATTAGTCAAAATTATACATATATTCTGGATATTTTTTAATTAAATATAATTGATGTTGAAGTTTTTTTCTATTAGTCACCAGGGATAACGGATCGATTTTGATCAAACTTGGTGCAGGGATTATGTGGAGGTTTAAAATTCTATCAGTGCCCATTCCATTTTTGGGAGCTGTTTCTTACATTATTGTTTTCCAAAGAAGAAGATTTTTTTTACATATGAATAAAAATATATATTTCTGTATACCTTATCATAATATATCAGTCGAAAACTAGATATAAAAAATTTTTAAATAAAAATCACATGGATCAAAGGTCTTATGACCACAAAATAAAATTTAGTAGCACTGTGTAGAAGGAGCAATGATTAATGAAAACAAGTGCCTAGGAATGACCTAAAAGAGATTTCATAAAAGATATGCATTATGTATATAATATGTGCATAGATAGGACAGCTCTTTCATGTAAAGTTTGTTGAGTTATATTGATAAATGTATTTTTACATTAATATCAGTATGAAAGTGATTAGATATATCTTGACGGCAGGGGATGTTGTATATTTGTGTATCAAAGAGAAATATGTTAAAATAATTCTTATTAAAAATTTCCATTTTTCAGAAAAATTTTATATTTACTCTATGAAGAGGAGAGATAGTGGTTGATCTTCATACAACATGCGCCATATAATATATTATTTATAATATTGGATATATATTCATGCGAATATTTTCTTGACTCAACGTAGTATATTAAAAAGTTCAATTATTAATTGTAAATCTGGTGTGTGTTTCAGCTATCCTGTTGATTTGTAATTGTTAATGTAAAAAATGAATTTTCTTTTCATTAGCAGTTATCATTATTGTTTAACTCCTGAGTACTCAACATCATTTCCCTAAATAAATTCAATTATATTCAAAATCTGCTTGAACTGTGAGTTCTAAAACCTTGAGGATTTGATGCAGAGTTATAATTGTAAGTCATTGTTGTACTCAGAGTGGAATTGGGGATGGACATTTGAGTAATTCAAGCAAATGCCCATTTTTATATATATCCTTTTCTCCTTCCTCTCTTGTCCCTGCTCATTGTAGCTAAACTAATGAAACGTTATGTGCATATTTCTTTCTCTTCTCCAAAACATTTTCAAATTTGTCAGAGTTAGTATATTGATTTTTTTTTTTTTTTTTAGCATGCCCATTCTACACTGGATTTTCATCATTATTCATTATCATCTAGAAACAACTTTATTCCTATCTCATATTAAATAAGCAAAATTACTTTGTAGTTGATTTGAACATAATTGATCCAGGGAGTTTCTTTACGACACATTATTCATTTGTAACGTAGCATCCCAGAGAAGAAGAGCCCGAGAGAGGCTAAAGTTTATGAAAGATCTGGCTGATATCGATATCAAATTCCAGAATAAAATTAGTTCCATTATCAAGTATCAGTTCAAAGGAGCTCTAATTAAGATAAAATATAATCTTGACGACGCAAATATTAAAGGAAAAATCATATTTTAAATACTTCGAGAGGAATATACATACTAGGATTGTCTTGGTATGTAGTAACAATCATAGAATCAACTGAAATAGTAATATAAGCTTAATATTTTATACTGAGATATACAAATGGTGGGAATGGTTTGAGGAGAAGGAGTGTTTGTTCTGTTTGAAAAAATAAATAAATACTAATAAGGACAAATACAAAATGGTAGAATTAGATCAAATAGGTTACAGTGAAAGTGCAACCAAAATTGCCTGATCACTCTAACAGCACAAGTCAGAGCCCTCAGATCAAAGCCTGGATTCATATCAGTTCTTTGATAATAAAAAATACAATTAAAGCCGTTAAAAAAGATCCCCAAGACATTATTTTGAACTTCAAAATGAAGCCCCACAAACACCAGAATTGCAAATTGTTCAACCAATAAATTTAAAGTTTCCTTCAGGATGGAGATTAACTGGATGGTGACAAGATGTTTCAGAATATTTACTGGGTTGCTCAATTTGGTGGTAGTAGATCTGACACGTTCAAAACAAAGTTTTCAGTCTTCATCATGATACTGAGTGTCCTTGAGAGTCATCCTAGTGGCATTAGACTGTCATATTTCTACAGATGTGGTAAACCTATAAATCTATCTGATTTCGTATCGGGTTAATGATTGCTTGAGGAAGATGATCAAATTAAGTGAATGTATTTTTTAAGTCTTAAGACGTTAATTTGTAATTTTCGCAACATTTCTATAACACGTTGTAATAAATACATATTCAAAATCTTCTCTTTTTTCACATAAAGTCTTTAT
>NW_027294233.1:0-417 GCF_016086655.4 Lepeophtheirus salmonis | reverse complement strand
GATTTTTTCAATTTTTTTCCAAAAATGTAATATTTTTAATTTCATTTGTTAAATTTTTTCCGTAAAATTTAATTTTTTGTGAACAGCTGTGAATTTTTAAATTTATTTTTGAAAAATTACAATTTTTGTGAATAATTGAGGATTTTGTAGATATTTTTCAAAAAAATTTAATGTTTGCAATTTAATTTTTTAATTTTTTTTCCAAAATTTTTAATTTTAAACAACTGTACAATTTTATGTATTGGACCTATTATATAATAAATAAAATAAAATAAAAAGAATTTGACTAATATGTACGACAAGTAAAACTCATCAGTCTCCAATTATTATAAAAAAAGAAAAGAATATATATAATTTGCCTCATGTTAAGTTGTGAACACATCTCAACAATTGTTGAATAATAATTCCATAGTGGGG
>NW_027294232.1:0-715 GCF_016086655.4 Lepeophtheirus salmonis | reverse complement strand
CATATCGTTTTTGTTACAGAGTATGTTCCCTTTTTTTGTTCTTATGTCGACCATCCTCAAAAACGATTGCTTTCAAGGTATGTTGTTACAAACGGTATGAGTATCTTTAAGGCTTTCTTTGTAATAAGAGGGTATAATGAGGATTGCTGACACAAAAACGTTGACAACGTTGTTCTGAAGAGTTGTTGTTGAGGCTGGCTCTGCTGAAGTTCAATGCTTTCATCAAGATATTCATCATTCAAGCTTGCTATCGTAACACTAAACGTGAAAGGCTGATTCACCCATGCAGGATTTGACCCTATGGGGGGGATTATTCATCGAGAGACATTGCAAGCTCTTCTAAGTGCATGGCAATTGCATTCTTCAGCTCTCCATGTACAGAAATGTCTCGAATTCCAACAGCATCTTCGATCTGACTAACACAGCCGTCCAGCAGGGTAAAATTGGAAACGAATGGAAACGACTGGAAATGGAAATGCTCTGCTTGTCGTTTCTATAAAGGTAGCCTTTTAAAAAAATGTATCTAGGTTATCTTCCGCTTTGATAATGGTAACTCCACCGCCCTCCATCTGTCGATTAAGATGATTGAGCGAATCAAAAACATCTGCCATGTACGTCACAGTGATAATGAACTCAGTATTTTAGAAGTAGTCTGTGGGGCAATGTCTCTACAGGGCTTATTTCACACGCATGGCAAAAACATGATTCAGCACCT
>NW_027294231.1:0-511 GCF_016086655.4 Lepeophtheirus salmonis | reverse complement strand
GAAAAAATGATAAAAATAAGGCCAATTAAACTCAAATATTATATGCTAATTACTCACTTGAGGATGAGGGGCAGGAGGTTGAACATTTTCCTCATCATTTTCAATACCCTATCAAAATAAAGGGTGCGTTATTGATATAAATCAAATAAATTAAAATTTATTTACACTTACATGAGCCCAATTGAGACCTTCGGTATTTGTCTTGGTGATTCGAGATAAGCACCATTATCCAACTGCAAAATTAAAATAATAAAATTAAAAATACAATTAATAATTCTTAATTAATAATACTTACAATCTTGCTCAAGACCTCGTTTACCATTCGATTGGTCTCAATAGAAACTCGATGGTCTTGATCCACTGTATAAATACCCTTGGCCGTCTCGCTGGAATGAGACATGGCCCAGGCGAGCCTATCCTTGAGCCCAGGTACACGCTGACCAAGGGTTAGACTCAGACACCCGAGCGTATTTTACGGCGGCCACTATAGTAATTGCTATTCCTACAGGGA
>NW_027294230.1:0-794 GCF_016086655.4 Lepeophtheirus salmonis | reverse complement strand
TCGTCTATCACTACCTCTGCTCTTTCTCATCAATCATCCTCTCCTCACAATTGAAATCTACGTAAGCAATAAGTAAGTTCCTCGAACCCCTACCTGTAAAGCATTATACAAAAATGAATCCATAACTACATCATATAAAAATTAATTGATAATATTTCAGTAATTGATATTATGTATTTTTATATGCAATTATTAAAACAATACTGAATAGTACATAGGACAGAATATATCTCTTGTTCAAGTAACCATGAAAAAACTTATTACACTTAATATAATTTTGAAAAGTTTTAATGCCTTAGGAATCACATAGTAAGTAGCTAGTAATACTGTTTTAATTAAAATTCAATAAGAAACGAATCTCTTAATATATTCAACATACAAACATAAAATAAAAATTATAATTTTATTTTATTCAAATAATCTGTTTCTATGACAGAAGATTATATTCAACGTAATTCCCAATATTTTTTTTATTTTTTGAAATGGGTAGGATTTGATTCCTTTGATCAATTTGATTTATAAAATTAATTATGGGACGTTTTCATTGATGTCATAAGTTGCATCCAAATTGAATTAGATGCAATTTTCAGGGCTCAAAGTTGATATTTTTACTACATAAAATAGACAGATATCCAATAAATACTATTTAAACTCAATCAAATGACCTTATGAATAAAAAAACGATTTTCCTTGAAGGATACATTTTTGATAGACAGTAAGGTTTAAGGTATTTTATTTGTTGGTCTCGTTTTGGCATCCTTTAGTACACTATTTTCCTTAATATCAATAACACT
>NW_027294229.1:0-1135 GCF_016086655.4 Lepeophtheirus salmonis | reverse complement strand
ACAGGGAAACAGCAGTTCTTGGTTTTAAACTACCTTGAAGCCTTCTAACCTTTCTTTACCCGAAGTTACTACACTCTTCCTTCTTTACAGTATGTGGGTATGTACACTGGAATCGCATCACAGATCCTTACAAGATGGAAGTACCAATGGACTTAGGACTTCATTACTTTCCATCTAATAAAGTTGTCTACACCGTGAATCACATAGAATATTTTGGTTGCGAGTCCTCATCATTTATTTGTTGCCGAACTTGCCCTTACTTCTTATGCATTTATTTTCATATTGGTGTATTCAACACCATCACTCTTGTTATACAATTGTTTATAGGAGTTAAACAATGAGTTTGGTGATGTAAGGGAATAATTTAAATGCATATTGTTGTTAAAATTTACTTATTTATTTTATCAATATGTGCATGTTATTCTCCTTATTCTTCATAGTTATTCACATCGAAATATAATTACATTTATCATTTTTCATGTATATAACTTATTACAGTTATTTCATATGTTAAATGTATATTTATAAACAGCATTGACCAATTAAAAACTGTTGGTTCTCTCCTTCTCACTTTCCATAATTTTGCCATTGAATGTCCAAATGTATTGACTATCTCGGAATCAACAAGAATACAAAATTATAGTCAACTTCTCTAATCTTTTTTGTTTAATTGCCATTTATTGTATTATTCGTATGTGTTTAGATCTATTGTTAACTAGGACTCCTTGTGTATGTATTTATAATGGGTATAGTTCGGCAAAGTTTTTGTATATGTATGTTTATGTACTTTTGATAAATAAATTTTTAGGTGTGGTTGTGGAAATGGGATAGAGAAAGACAGCCCGTGGCTGCACTTAATAAACTATAAAGTGCTTATTAGTACTATAAAGCTATAATGCAAGGGCTTGATACTCAATACTCAAACAGCAGGAGTAGGGTTGTTTGCTTTTGAAGGCAACCCTGTTTTTAATGTTAAATAACGTCAGAAAATAATTCCAGACACGTGGTTTTGTTTTTCTCTAGCCTATTTTCATTCATCTTGCATCTGGTAGCCCAAAGAGAGCATAATAGACACCACTTAAGACAGCCGTCTCAATTGAAAAAGTGAAAAAACCTTGTTATTATATCTGCTATT
>NW_027294228.1:0-725 GCF_016086655.4 Lepeophtheirus salmonis | reverse complement strand
ATTTTTAATTAAAGTACCAATGTACCTACATACATATTTTATACATTCCTATTTAATACAAGTAAAAGGAAGAAGATGGTAGAGAAAGGAAGAGGGGAAACAGGAGGGGGGAAATGGCGTACAAACATAACCTTGATATTAAATATTTCACCTATTCCATCTTTAACTCGCTCCTGCCGACTATTCAAGAGCGTTCTAAAAGTACTCCATGACTATTTATCCTCACTGATCATCCAACACAACGGAGAATTAACACACATTCTAACAGAATTACTGCATAATGTAAAATGATGAAAGAAGGCAAAAAATAAAAAGGTAGCATGTCGTAAACAAGGCTTGAGATAAACTTCTAATTATTAGAGCGAAGGTCCTGGCGAAACCTCCTTTTTCGAAGGGAGCCCCGAATCCTCAAAGTGTTTGAGTATGTCTATCTGCTGGGACATGAGAGCCTCTAGACATGATTGAATTATTCTTTCACCAACCTTCACTGCTTATATAACTCCTTGAACTTTTGCAATTATAAATTCAATTTTAAAATTCTTCTGGTGTTTGGGGGTGTTGTGTCTTGACGAGGGAGAGGAGACACAAACTTATTTATAGGTGGAGAGATCCAGGACGACCGAGAGACAAATGAGAAGAAATCACGTGGAGGAATAATATAACACTTATTAAAGGAACATCTGTATTTTTTATAATACAAAAACCTACTCTAATTAATTTACAAA
>NW_027294227.1:0-412 GCF_016086655.4 Lepeophtheirus salmonis | reverse complement strand
TAAAAAAATGGTTAATTAAAATTCGATATTTTTCATATGCCTGGTATTAAAAATTCAGTCACTGACGCTATGTCAAGAAATCCAATGGAAAGCAGAGGGGATGTTACTGCAGATGAAGAGGAGGAGTTGTTGATGGCGTTGATGAGGTTTGAACCTGAGCTGGGAAGAATCACCTAGAGAACAATAGCAGATGTAACGAAACAGAACACCGTTTTTCATACACTGCTGAAAATGATGGAGGATGGAGTTCTGAAAGACGATCTGCCTAAGGAGATAGAGGAATACAAACTTATTTTGAAGTGTTTGTATCAAATGCGGGGCGTGATTATGTACCAGGATAAAGTGATCGTACCAGTACCACTTCGCAAGGAAGTGTTGAAGATATTGCACTCGGCTCATCAAGGCACCTCAG
>NW_027294226.1:0-3025 GCF_016086655.4 Lepeophtheirus salmonis | reverse complement strand
ATTTTGATCAAAAATAAGATTTTTATTAGATTTTTAAAGAAAGGGTACATTTGTCGTCATTTTTTTGGACTTATAAGATATTTTCTCAGAATCCGAAAAAGATGCAAACATAATTCAAATATTTTTTTAATCTAGAAACATAAACCGAGTTGTTCATTAAAATATGAACATTTTTTATTTTAAACTTCAACAAAATATAATTGATTAATTAACAATAAATTCCAATAATAATAATAGGAAAATAGATGTGTGTCTGAGCTCACTAATCATTAATGTAGCTGTCCTTATCGGCAATGATGGCTCAGGCGGCGGCAGAAGGCCTGTCATACACTGCGGATTTATTCCTATGTTATGGCATGCCAATGCTAGTAGCTGAAGTCGTTTTCAGGGTTTCTGGGTGGTAGATGAGACACTGCAGGCCTTCTCCTATATATGAACCTAAAAGGTGTAGTCGAGGGGATTGGTATCAGGGCTCTAGGGAGAGCCAAGAGAACTCAAAAGACTAATTCAAAAGAGTTTGGGGAAAGGAGGAGATGGGTTTATTTCATTGCTGGTGTCAAAGTAGCCTCTCCACCATCACAAGGCTCTTTCCACCTACTTTCTTGATAGCTCTCTGGAAAGTCTGTTGTGGAAACCTGATATCTCTTGGGTGGGCTTTCATGGATTACCCTTGGCTGTTTTTTAACTCCTTCAGATCCAATTTGGCCTTTATGATAGTATCCCTTTTTCTCTTCCGCGGTTCGGTCTTGCTGACAGCGAAGGCGGTGGTCCTGGAGACGCCCAACTACTTGGAGTGCGCGAATGGAAATTCATCAATCTCGTTCAAGTGTATTTTTCTCGACTTGTAATTAAGCTAAGTGAGCTCATGTTTGTTTTATTTCGTAACTGATTGTTTATGCTTTAATAAATCAAAATATGAATTAATTTCAATTACTCAACCTTCATTAATCATTGAATTAGTAAGTGTTCATATTTCAATGAACCACCTGGAAAATTTAAATCACGTTTCATTTTTTTCCATATTCCTTGTGGTAAAAGTACTATGGACAATCCATCCATTCCAAAGGTAAATAAAGTTGATAAATTATATACTTGTATAACCTGTAATTGTATGAATATTCATGGAAAGATACAGAAAAGTTTATCGATGGAAAGTTGTCAATCTACTTACTCAATGATATTTTTTTTAAACAAAGCTTTAAATGCTTAAATTGATGATGTAAAATTTAAAAGATGATATCAATAAAATCCCTATCTCATTAAATAATAATATGATAGTATTATCTTTTATGTCAAAAATTGTACGTGTAATAATATATTCGTGCATGATATGATCAAGAAAAGTATAATCTAATGAAGTATTAAGGGTTTGTAGTAGTGGGCGTGTATATGTAAGTCAAGAGATAAGTAATAAAATTTCAAACTTAAAGGTTTGATGAAAAAATGTTTTCATTAATCAAAATCCATCTAAAATTGTTAATATATAGGATTTCCACAAAAATAAATTATTTAAAAATAATTAATAAATGCTTGCCATAAAGGCTAGTTATATTATTATTCTGATATTTATAATGATTTGAGAATATATTTTGGTATTCTAATTATAGCTATTATTAGAATTGTCTTCGTATTGATTAAATTAATAATAATATAATTAGAATACCAAATATATTCCTTAAATCATTATAAATATCAGTTGTAGAGTTATTATTTTTCTGTATTACAAATTGTTCAGGCAATATGAAATTAAGGATGTTTTAGGAAAATTTATTTCTCTGAGTGTCAACTAAATATTAACTAAAATATATAGATATATCTAGAGCAGTGGGTTATTAACCTGTAAGGAATTCCCATTGCTGAACAATGGCGAAATTGACCGGTTGGACAAAAAATAACTACTTAAAAATTTCACTAATTTCACTGAAACCAATTTTTCCAAATTTTCAAATAAGTATAAATTACTTACACGTTAGGGCAATGTAGTTGCCACGGAAATGAAAACTTAGCCAGAATCAGTGGAACCCAATGGTACTCTCCGCAGCTAGCTACAGAATAAATACAAAATCTTAGCAAATTTCTAAGCACTTATAAAGCAAAAAAAAAAAAGTCTTATCTTCAAAACATGTTTTTAGTAAAATATTTTCCCTCTATGAATAAAATAAAAAAATTCATGTATTAATTTTATATATTTTTTTGTTTGTGACTCTAATTTCCTTGATTGTAGATGCGACTATATCGATTTCTTATTATATATAATAGACATTATTAAACTTCAGTACAAAAAGAAAAAAGAAAAATTTTCTTCCTATTTTTCTTATTAATTAATATTGGTCATTTAAATTAAAATTTACAATGTAGATACTGTATTTATATTCTAACATGGAAGATAAGTACATTTAGAGTGTTGCACTCCCCCCCAACCCTCCTATATTATATATCATTGTCAGAATCAGGAGACTCTTTATATATGCCAAATTTTACTGCGGAGTGGGTAAGTTTGCCTTTTTTTTGTTTCAATTAGTATTACTAATTGACGAATTTGCATTCATTTGGTACACTTTGTTCATTAGGAGCATTGGTTAATATTTGAGTATAGGGTTAAACTACTCTTTAGCCTAAGTTATTATTTTGTTGTGATCTCAAGGACCTCAATTTTCTATCTCTGGACGATAGGCTGGAAGAGAAGAAGAAAATATCTTTCAGCTTTGCAAAACGTTGTCCACTAAGACATTTGTGAAAGGGGATTGTAAGGAACTGGTAATGTTTGCCATTTTAAACATAAGTGAGGGAAAGGATAAAGATTTCAACAGTTCATCTGCCTTGTTGCCTTACACAAAGAAAGGTGAATGTCTAAGCTTCTTTCCGTTATAAACAGCATAGGAAAAATATTGTTTAGGAATGACCTGTAGAGGACTGTGTTTGTGACTGAACAGCAGTAGAAACTAAATCGCTTAGTACATTTTTTTTTAAATTGTTGACTACCTGTATTGGTGGTTTACAGCTCCACTTCCTTCAGCAGCAACCT
>NW_027294225.1:0-2046 GCF_016086655.4 Lepeophtheirus salmonis | reverse complement strand
GCACTTGTTTTAGAGAGGCAATATAAAAAGTATTTTGAATTAGACATTCATAACTTATCTGAAAGAAGGTATGTTATCAGCAATAAAAAATGTATCATTATATATCTCAGCCTATTTTCGTTTAGAGCAGCACGAGCAAAAATCCTCGCGGGGTAAACATTGTTATATTCTGCTCTAGATAATAAACATTGTAATTTACAAATAATTTTTGAGGCTATTAGGTCGAGATCGTTAGATCTCCCAAAACCGTACAGGAGTTCGTGGTTCGAAGGTTTCAACAACTTGTTGCAGATATAAATTAAAATCCCAGATAAAGGAAACTTCCAGTTTTTAGATGAAAAGTTGACAATATGTGGGTTTTTCTTATATCTGAATTATATATGTACATATAAAAAACACAATTTTTGGATGATTATGTGGATAAGTCATTTTGGAACTCCCCATTTCGGAGTAACAGGTGATATTCTTACAATATGGCTGACTTCTGGCCTGCCTCCATGTGGATCTTCTTCAGTCCTTACCTCAACCCCTAGGGCTTTGTAATTTAAGGTTTTATTTGTATTTTTATAATCGAATGAAATAAGATACTCTTAAAAAAGGGGGCAAGCACATTAATGGAAACAACAATTAGTATTGTCTCGGGTCTTTATTAGGGATTACAGTAATAGTATAGAAAAATTACTGTTTGACTTTTCTTATACTCTACAAAAGTTCCATCACTATTAATTGATTTACGCATCTTCTTTTTTATCGAGATTACGTATATGGACATAACATATGTACTTTTTTTCTTAGTTTTTCAATTGTTTCTTCTTTAAGTTACACTAATGATCCGTTACCAAAAGGAGAGATATACATTAAAATATTTTTTTTAATTTCTAATAATTAATTTTGTGAGCTGGCAATTCATTTACTGTTTTGAATATCCATGTTCTTGGATTTTGAAATACATAGTCGACCCCATCTATTCATTGAATAATACTTCGAGTTATACATTAATTACTTTGATACTTAGAGCAGTTGGTAGGATTGACTCATTTGATTAACTACCATATGATTTTGGTTCTTTTTCCCCTTTCTTTTTTTAGGAAAGGTTGCAAGTTACAATCAACCTATCAATTTGACATAATAAATATATAGAAAGTAAATTTATAATCTATTTTCATGAATCGTTGTTTAATTAGTGTATTAAATATAATTTCGTGTCTTTTTTTACTAAATTTTTGTTAATTTATATTTTTCCCCAAGCATCTTTAAAAAATGCAATTTTACTCCTCTTCTTCAAAAATATCTGTATTTTTGAAGTCTTTAATGATGCATTTACCTTCTACTTTATTTATGTGTGTACGTATCCTATATATCAACCCTCAAGATGGAGGGGTAACTTTATTGCATACTTGGAATTTTTTTCTTCTTTTTTAAGTTATGCGTTCAACCTCTTTAACTTAAGTGAAGGTAGAATATTATATTATAAACATACATCAAAAGATGGGGGATAAAATAATTATAGTCCCCTTTTTTTGTGTTTATTTCATCTTATTTCGTTAGGGGTCTGTGTGGAAAAAAAAAACAGGTATTACAAAAATATTAGACTCAAACAGTTTACAAAATGAGAGGTTCACACCCTCAAAATTGTCTTTGAGGTAAATTAAAAAAATATTTATGTATATATTGTTAAGAAATTAATTATTCCTCCCTATAAGTCATGGGATGCTTGCAAAATATTTTCCAATCGATATCTGAACAGTATAATGAAAAATTATTTTTTGATCCGATATTCCGATCCGATTCGACATTTAACATGAACCAACAATCTTTGACAGCATTTTTTGTCAAATCTGCTTTGTGTGTTTGTCAACATATTTATATCCTAATTCCATATCTTCTAAAAGAGAATTACATGTAGGAGCTATTGCTGTATCTGACAACCGACATCTGTCATGCCAGACCAAATTCCTACATTTTTGTTGCAACCATCAGAAACTATGGGATTCTAAGCTTTCATGATCTTCTAGAACCGATAGTATTTCTCTAGCTTGATCAACC
>NW_027294224.1:0-2893 GCF_016086655.4 Lepeophtheirus salmonis | reverse complement strand
GACTTCCACCTTGATTCAGACCCAATGGTCTTACATTAGTTATTTTCTTTTTTTGTCTTTGTTTATTAATTCCTGATTTTTATAACTTTAAAGTACATACTACAACTGTAAAGTAGTTAAATAGCAATATGATTCGAACTACATCCTGTTGTATGTTGTTGTTGGGTTTCTCATTTACTGGAAAATTGTTGTTGAGTAGGATATTGTAATCAAATAATAAATATTGTGAAATTTAAGGATTATTTTACACTGGGAGAAGAATAAATATATTTGAAGCTAGTCTTACCTTATATTATCTTTTCTAATTTTCTTTATTTTATTATTATCACAAATGGTGCACTGGCTGTATTTTTAGAAGCCATGAGTCCTACATTTTGGAATTCCGTAACATACTTAAACCTGCAAAAAAACATATATATATATTAAGTTATGAAGGAGCTAAATTTTTGGTGGAGCTTGGGTTTGTCTATTTGTAAAATACACAAACCGAACTGCAGGATAAAATCCCCTCTCAAATTACTATAATATATATAAGTTATAACTTTTTCGATAAAAATGTTGGACATGGTATCATTAGTGCAACAAAAGTTGATAGAGGGAGCGTTTTGCACATTGATCTATTGAAGTAAGTTTGAGTTAAATAAATATATCCTTCACAGCAATATACAATGTTATTTCGTAATTGCACATAATGTTTTCAGTTCCAATGTCATCAAGCAAGTTAAAAATATATATATATATGTTGCATTTTTTAAAGTTTAGAAATGAGTAGACCATTTTCGACTTTATTAGGAGCTCAGAGATAAATTAATCTTCTTATTAGTTCTCAATCTGGCACAGCTTAGACTATTTGAGCTTCACAAGGGTATTATCAAGTGACAGATAACCTTTTCATCCAGTGGGTCAAAGGAGATTATATTGACAAGTTCGTTAACAACAGGTCAAGTGAAACTTCTGTCTATAATATATACTTAAATCTTTAATATATACACCCCTTTACAAATTGATCGTCTTGTGAATATAAATATTAATTAAAAGTGGAAGAGAGCTTGGAGTAGAAAGAAGGCTGGATATAGAAAAATGATCTAAGGTAGGAGGAGAGCTTGGAGTAAAAAAGTGACTAAAGATAGGATTAATACTAGAGATGGGACTATTAATCCGAATCTTAAATCGAAGAATCTGGTGTTATTTCTGGAATCGGGATCGGAATGGGGGAAAAATGTTTAATTTGCAATTGTGATTCTTATTTATAACAGATATTTAAATATTTATTACTTTTCTTAGTTATGAAAAAATACCTCTTCCGGCAAATTAAGAAATTTTTGCTTGTTACTAGAAAATTTAAAATTAGAAATTTAATTTTTCAAATTTTTTTCCTAAAAAAATATTTTTCTGTGAATAGCAGCAGATTTTGGGAATTTTTTTCCAAGAAATTTAATATTTGAATTTTTTTCCAAAAAATTTAATATTTTTTTTTTCCATTTTTTATGAACAGCTGTGGATTTTTGAAGTTGTTACTCTCCAAAAATTTAATTTATTGTGAATAGCCATGGTTTTTTGAATTTTTTTTTCAAAAAATTAAATTTTTCAATTTTTTTTAAAAAAAAATTGAAAAAATAAACCCTGCTAAAATATAATCCTTAAGACGCGCCTGATAGCATAATGGTATTTTTTAACTATAATTTTAAATATTAAAGAATCGGAATCACTATTTTATATTAGAATCAGATCGGAATCTGCATTGGAATTTTGTTTGGAATCGTTCCATCACTAATTAATAATCAAGTTAGAAAACGGATTTATGGTAAAAGGGGACCTTGAGACAGGAAACATACACATGGTACCGTGGACAATCGTGGTAGATCATGAACATTCAGCTGTGACAAGGGATGAGGGGAGAAGGAAATAAATAAGCTAAATGTTCATGATCTAATTAAACTTTATGACAGTTAAGCTGTTCTCTCCCAGAACATTTTTCAAATTGTCAGAATTACCATGTTTTTTTTTGTTTTTTTAACATGGCCAAATTACACTCGATTTTAATCACTAGTTATAAGAGGAAGTATATTTTGGAGTCAGAGTATTATTGAGCATCGATGTATGAATAATTCATTCGTATGTCCTTGTATGATACAGTGTGGGTTTGGAGTTTATTTCCTTCATCTACAAGCTACTGTAGCCAATCTAATGAAACGTCATGACAGCTAGGCTGCTTTACTTATAAAACATTCTTTAAATTTTCAAGCTTACTATTAATTTTCATTTTTTATTTTATCATACCAATAGTGAAGTCAACCCTAATGGGCGCAATGCTGAAATCTGAACACTAAGTTATAGATAAATTTAAAGGTTCTAGTCAGTTTTTTAGAGATTGACATAAATGAATTAAGGCATGTTCTAGGTTAATAAAAATACAAGGTTAGACCATCATGTAATCGGGCAATCTAGAATTTTCAAAATAATGTATTGTACCAACTGCTGGGAAAGATAAGCAGATTTTGACAAGAACATTCGTGTCTGTTTTTTTCTGATTTTATAACTTCAAAATACATACTACAACGGTAAAATTAGTTAAATAGGAATATGACTCGAACTACATACTATATATATATATTATACGTACATATTATAGGGTTTCTCATTTACTGGAAAATTATTGTTGAGTGGAATATCGTTATCGAATAATGAATACTGTTAATTTTTTTATACTTGGAGAATAATTAATATATTTGAAACCAGTCTTACCTTATATTATCTATTATGATTTTCTTTATTTTATTATTATCACAAATATGCTACAAGGCTTTCTTAACTTTTGTAATTACAAAAAGGAGAAATGACTAGTATGATTTATGATCATTGATAAATTTATCAATGTCGAAAGAATTCATCA
>NW_027294223.1:0-3151 GCF_016086655.4 Lepeophtheirus salmonis | reverse complement strand
TAATTTAATTCGATAATACTTTATTCAGGGTTTATTCTTATCGTCACCAATTTTAATTGATTTTTAGTGAATGTAATTTACTGTTTGAGAAAGTTGTTTATTTGTTTTTTATTTCGATTTCTTGGATATTTTTTCTTATTAATATGGAGACTGTGGCATACAACAGTAAATACAAAAGTATTATAAACACAACACCTCATCAAAACTGATGAGTACTAAATAGTTTTCAAAATTCGCATAAAGTAATTAATATTTCATAAGGTGTATGATTTGTTGAAAGATTTACTTTAATTCACAATAATTAATGTAAATTCTACTTTATAATTACAAAAAATATATGAAAAATCTTTTTTTTTTATATTTAGCTGTAATTTCAAAACAAAAATGCGTCCATGAAAAGGCTGTTTTTGGATAATTTTTTGATTAGTTAAATTAAATAAAACAAATTAAATAACCAGCCATACAAATTCTAAACTTTTTGCTAATACGGTACAATTTAATGCACTCCTTTTTTCTATAAAGGTGTACTTTAGTATCCATTGTACATTAGACAATGATTAGTTTTATTTATTTTGTTATTGTTGCTAAAATAGAGTTTTCCATAGAGTATTCAATATACAAACGGATTAACTTTGCTACATACATTATTATATTAATATAGATACAGTCAATTCGGATCTACGCCATTCCGATGTAATAGAAATACACTTTTAGCTAACGTTCTCTCAAATACCATTTTTTACCTCGTATAAAAGAAATATAAAGTAAAAATCCTCATTTTTTCTTTCAACTTCATTGGAATTTATGAGAACGAAGAATTCCTTTTTTATAGGCAGATTTTTAACTGTACTTTTCTTTTTAAATTCATTTTACATTTCTTTTCAATCCATACGGATACATATTATGAGAGTGATCCCCAAAAACACTTTCTCTAAAAGATATGTTAAAACTCTTCGATAATCTATAAGAAACAATCCAGATTTGACTGTAATTAAAAACTACAACTTTAGCATCCAAATTTGTGAACGGATTATAAAAAATATTTTGATAAAAGTAATTATATAATTTCTTTTATCAGGGTTGTACCAATGGATCAGAATTGGTAAGAATAGGTACATTGAAAGATTTTACAAATTTTCAGGTTTTTACAGTAAATTTACTAGAAAGTAACCATTTTAGAAATAACCACATTTTGAGTACCCATAGATTTGAATTGTATCATGAGTCGTTCAAGAAGTCCGTAACAATAGGAGTTGGGTTGAGTGGTTTACTCTGATGCAATTAAGTAACTTTTTTACTAGATATTTCTTTTTTGTATGTTGTTAAACAATATTTTTTATAACAGAACTAAAGTCGAGTCCATATTTTCTGAGTCAAATTGAAGTCATGAGTATTCGTTCAAGGTGCATTAACAAAGACAGAAGTCCCGACTCAAGCCCTGTTTTAAACACATTTTTATTCCTAGGAAAGCATATAAAACTCAGTTTTGAGTTCTAAACCATTTGATTTCAGGTGAGCCTAACTAGTGAAATAATAAAAAATAGTTTTTTTCTGTGTCGCAAGTATTTTTTTTATGGATGGGGCAGTTGAAATTAGATCAGAGTGCAAGGAGGCTGACTTTAAATATCTAATGAAAGAGGGGCGTCAAACTCCCAAATATGAGCCAGCCATATACTAATTGACCCCAGAGCAAAGAGAGTAATTAACTTTCTAAAATTTAAATTTTTGAAGAACCAATTATGATTAATAAGTTTATACTTTTTCCCATCGAGAAATAATATAACGTTATACATACAAAAAAAGTATACAATTTTGTTATTTATTTATGAAATTCCTTTATACATAATAAAAAATCAAAATTGGAATCTTCCATAAAGATTATTGGTTAAATTTTCTCTATCGGTAGGTCCCTAGTTTTTATACTTATAAATAATATTTGGTATTATTAAATATAATTAAAAAATATTTCACAAATTACAAATTATTTCGTTAGATTGATAAACGAATTGCATATTGCTTTTAATAGAATTATCCAATTGTTTTTAAGGTATTATTTTCCAATAGGTTTAATTCATTTATACTAATGAATATGTATCAATTTAACATTTCTGAATTAACAAATGATATTTGTTTCTTCCATGATCTGTAAATGGTATATATAAAATACAGTTGGTATGTGTCCTTTAAGGGTGGCCAAACCGTTGGCCCTAGGAAGTTGAAACTTTGCATAGCTGCTTCTTTGTCAGGCTAAGACAGGAATGACGATTTTCGGGGAGAGAGGTCATAAAAGGGGGGCATATTGTATACCTAAATCACAAAAAAAAAAAAAAATGCAGCTCAAGGAGACTAGTTAGGTCAGTTATAAATCAAAAAATTACTAACGTCTCAAGAAGAACCATATAATCAGCAACGTTTTCTAAATTTATTTAAAATCAAAAAATTTATTGGCAAAAAAAAAAAAAGAAATCAGTGAAAATTGTACGTTTTTTTCAGGAGCAAGAAAAAAATGGATTTCCATTAGAATATTGGATTTGTAGATCAAATAAAGTATGTATAAATTTGCATGGCCATTCGTTTGTACATAAATTTGACTCATAAAAATTGTTGTTAAACTTTAATATCTGTCATTTTCTGAATAATTGTTCCGTTGTAGGATCTCTGTTTAAAATGCAACACTTTTTGAAAATTACAAAAAATTTTATAGTTTAAAAAATATCATCAAATATGGAAACTTCATTCATGGACACCTTATTTATATTCTCAATTTATAAAAAAATTTTGATTTTTTTATGGCCTTAATGACCAGTTCTAGCCTGGTGCAGAACTTTGCACAGGAGTTAGTTCGGATCTAAGTTGACACAAACAATAATTATAGTAGACTTCCGTTGGCCCTTTGCTGTGTATCGGACTCCCAAAACTTCCCTTTGAAGTGACCAAAAATACTAATGTGCAGGAGAAAACAGTCAGGGCTAATGAGAGGCCAAAAGTCTTGTTTTTCAAGCTTGTTAAATAAGATTTTTCACAGGGTTGTTAAAAAATGACCAATAAATGATGTAACTCTCAAATATTTAAGGAAATCTCATCAGACAAATTATCTATTTAAAAAAAAGTCCACTGGGTAAACTGGTATATTATACATCTCGAGATTTAT
>NW_027294222.1:0-1517 GCF_016086655.4 Lepeophtheirus salmonis | reverse complement strand
AAAAACATAAACAGACATAAATAAATACATACATAAAATATAATACATCAAATGAGACTAATAAACACGGCATATTCCACAGGGACAATAAGAGAATAAAAGGTAATTAATAATGCAAGATTGGTTGACAATTACTTATGGGTTGATAATTTGTAATTGATCAATCGTCGGATTCCACGGGTTACAAGCTACCATAGTTTCTAAATTTTCTCGGCACACTTTTCTAATTTACATTCATACTTAATATTTTCTTTTCTCCTACAAGCTGCAAATAGAGTAGAATTTAACTCAACGAGCAAATTGAGTATGAAACAGGTACAAAATGGTACCATCTAGTTGGAGAGAAACAAGCTCAGGGCTCCCATTGATTTAGCGTCACGGAGAGTTTTTGATGTTATAATAGTGTTATATTATTGGAGCAATTAGCTAATAAAGTTATTATTTCCTAATGTTATTATATCATTTTAATTTTGAAGCAACATGCTAACAAAATTCCATACAAGTAATGTGGTGGATTCACGTGTATTATTAATTTTATTAACTCGCCCTGCACCCGATCCACATTAAAATATTCAAGTGTAGACTTGTCAGTAGTTAAAAAGGTTGGGGGCCACTGTCTAGAGGATGTACTAAAATTTGAAACATTTTTCAGTGACGGAATCGATTTTAAGTCCGGTATTAAAGACTAAAACAATCTAAATATATCTACTTCTATGGTATATTTGATTATGACCAATTTTATCTCATAATTGAGGAAAACAGTATTGATAGGTAATTAATATTCAGTTCTGTTTTCTCCATCATTTTTTCTGTTTATATGTACATATCATTTAATGTATAAATTAAGATACATTATAAAACAGCATCCTATAATTGAATTAAGTAATATATACATGGCACTTTTGAGTAATTGCTTTTCATTTCAGTGTACATAGATTAGATGGGAAATCATCTCAGGATCATTTCCTCCATTTGCAACGTTAGGTAACGATATTTTGGAGCATTTTACAAGAAAACAGTATATGAAAGACTCTCTAGATAATGATTTATTTGTATTTTGTTATTTAGCTACTTTTAATATAATTTATATTGTGCCGTAAAAATTAATCTGACAGAAAAAATTCTTCAAAATTACCTTAAGTTTTTTTTTTTGTAAAACATACCAGAACAATAATAGTAGCTGCATAAATTTATGTAGTTTCAAAATCACAAGAACATGAATTATTCGATTAGAATACAAAATTAATGCCTTTTTGATACTTAGAAATAAGTTTTACAAATTATAATTGTATCAGTTTTGTAGTAAAATTCGATCGACACAAAAAAATGATCTTGATCCAGTTCATTTTTATTTAAGTTCCTTCAACTTGTCAGATATACAGGGTCAGATATACTTAAAATTCAACCTGCTTGATAAAAATGGAATTAGGAGTGTATTTGTTTATATGAAAAAGTTAGACATTATATTAAACAATAAATTTATTCAACATGTCCTCCCTCAGCAGCCACCATCTTCT
>NW_027294221.1:0-308 GCF_016086655.4 Lepeophtheirus salmonis | reverse complement strand
GTGTATTGAAACGTTCTTCCTGCACGACAATAGGGTTTTGTAATTACAAAAGTTACTTGTTTATATAATGAAAATACGTTGATAATGTCTTTTTCGTAGAAAACTCTCTTAAACAAGTAACTTTCCCTTTTTTAAGGTAAAAATTTTCTTACCAATTTAAATTTTTGAAAATTCAAGAGCAGTGCGCAACGACAGGAATTTTAGATATTGTATCTTTTGAGAAACTAAATTTCATATTCATATATTTTTTTTCCATAAATGCTCGTTTAATCAAATTAACTGTATTTTTATTTTTTGAGCTATTCATC